>NW_027312267.1:0-33545 GCF_040954645.1 Diabrotica undecimpunctata | reverse complement strand
CGCGCTATCTCAGAGTATGGAAGTTGGTTTTGTTCATTTTTATATAAATGTTTCCAAGTATTTTGTGGTTTGTGTTCTTAACAGTAATTAATATTTAAGAAGTTTATTATGAAAAATTGAACGGAATGAAGATTATTATGCACAAAACGAGTGAACCGCCAAACCACTATTGGTTATAATAATATCTTACATCGTATAAAATAAAATTTTAATAAAACAAAATCTTACATCGTATAAAATAAAATTTTTTGTTGTTTTGTCGATTCTTGTACCAGCTTGGACGGTAATGCTGATAAGAAGAGCTGTAAAAAATTTAACAAAACTTCACGCGCTATCTCAGAGTCTATGAGATAAAAAGTAATTTTTCATGTTGGTACTTGATTATTGAAGTATATGAAGATTTTTATTTGGATTTGCAATTGCCAATAATGGAGAGACATCATTTAAATCGTGGAACGCAGTGACGTGCTATCGGGATGCTTCAAGCTGGGCAGAAGTCAAAGGGACGTTGCTGAGGTCCTCCACACAAACAGAAGTGTCATTAATCGTTTGTGGTAAAGGTGCCTAAAAAACTGGTGATGTTGCTAAACGTAATATAGGCCGTACAAGCATAACCTACCGTATTAAAGAACGTTTTATAAGGTTGCAGGCTTTGCGAGAGACCCATCAGAGGGCTCAGAAGAGATGTGAGAGTGCCTGTGTTTTTTAGAACAAATCGCGCTCATCGACTTCAGTGGACACAAGAACACGTAAATTAGGTTAGACGTGAGTGAGTTACTTTATTCACAGATGAATCTCCATTTGAATTTGGACCAGATACAAGACGGATAATAATTTGAAGACAATCTGGCAATGCTGAACAATACACCGTGCAGGAGGTTCATAGATAGCAAGAAGGCGGTATAATGGTATGAGGTGGCATCACTCTTGGTGGAAGCACCAATCTCGTTTAACTAAAACGGTTTCTAAATGCAACAGACTACCGCGATATTATTCTTGAACCTTCTGTTGTAGCCTTATTCCAGGATTTTCGTGGTCGCCCTCTTCTTCCTTTCTGTGGGGTTCCATTCGGTTAGTCTCTTTATCCATCTACTGTCACTAGTCCTTTTTACATGTCCATACCACTTTAGTCTTTTTTGTTCTATATATGTTAGTATGTCTGTTTCTATTGATGTTCTTTGCTTTATTTCTAAACTACCTAAACTACTTCTTTCTTTTCTTTTTCTTTCTTTCTAAACTACTTGTCCTATCCATTCTTGTTACTCTGCAGCATCTTCGCAGGCATTCCATGTCTGTTGCTACTATCTTACTGCTGTTTTTCTTGTTAATAATCCAATTTTCAGACCCATATGTGTATAAATCTGTGTTTTTGTCTTCATATTTAGGTGTCTATCCCACCATACTGAGTTAAGTTGTCGGTTCTTGTTTGTCCTAATCTTTGCTTAATTGCTTTCTCTGTTGTTGCCTTTTTCGTGATTATAAACCACAAGTATTTGAATTTATCCTTTTCTTTGATTGTTACGTTGTCGTCAACCTGCATATCTTCTATGTCTATGTCTGTTTTCGCGAGGTTAATATCTAAACCAGCCTTGGTATATTCTTTTTGTAGTTTCTTCATCATATAACTGAGGTCTTCTCGATCTTGTGCAATCACTACTTAATGGTCTGCAAAGCTTAACGTATATACGTATTCGTTTCGTACCGGTATTCACATGCCTTCGCATTTTCTTTTCTATGTAGTCAAGGTTTTATCTAAGTATATTTTGAATATGGTTGGAGATGTAGAACAACCCTGCAGGAGTCCTTTGTTATAGTGAAGTCTGCTATGATTCTGGTTCCCATTTGAATGGACTGGATTTTCTTTATACAGAGCTTTGTAGCTTCTATGAGTTCCATCTGTATTTCTAATTTGTACATTTACTCTCATAGTTCTGACCTTGGTACAGAGTCATACGCTTTTCTAAGGTCCACAAATGCCAAATGCATATATATCTTTTTTTTTGTTTTTTCTTTTCCAACAGTTGTTCCAGTGTGTATATCTGGTCTATGCATGATCTTCCTGCCGTGAAACCTGCTTGATCCTTCTCGATTTTGCCTTTTATCGCTTGCTCTATCTTGTCTTGTAGTATCTTCCCATATAATCTTCCTATTGATTATATATATATATATATATATATATATAGTTTGAGTTTAGTTCTTGAACCTTAATATATATTTTTTTAGTGGATTTCTTGGGCTTAGGTTCATAAAAAAATTTGATTTGGGTACTAAGGCATTTTCATATATTATTCGACGTTTCGGCAGGAAATCCATGCCTTTTTCAAGAAATAATATTGACTAAAAAAACATTTTATGACAGACATAATACGATTTAAAAGTTAAACTTTTGACTTACCAAGCATGTAAAAATTTGTTACTAAAAAGTAGACGTCACAATTAAAATGATATTAAAAACATAGGACATACCCACTAAGTCACTACATGTAAAATATATTTTAGATCTAATGTGTTGTTTATTGAAGTTAGTTTATCGTTTAAACAACCAGTTATTTTAACATCATAGGCGTTCTGAGATTGTCTTATTATGTGTTTTTAAATTAAGTTAAAATATATTTTGTTCAAATTTTTGACATCTTTTTTATCATTTATTGCATTATTATTTTTTTTTATTTGTATAGACTCTAGAAGCTCTCTCTTTTTCCTGTTGGGTTCACTTTTTAGGATCTTGGTTTTCTCAAAATCAAATTTATGTTTTTTTTCGTTTTCATGTTTTGTGAGGGCGGTTGAGTTTTTTTTGTCATATTTGTGGGAACGTATTCTTGAGTTAAGTAGCTGACTGGTTTGTCCAATATAAACTCCATCACAATTCGAGCAGGGAATTTCATATACAACATGCGATCTTTTTAATAGAGGGGTTTTTGTTTTTAATCTTGTAAAATTCTTTTTCAAAAGATTGTGCCCTTTATGAGCAACCATAATATTATGTTTGGACAGAAGATTTGCAATTTGTTCTGATAATCCTTTTATATAGGGAAGAGACATATAGTTTTTCTTTACCGTGTTGGTTTCATTGTTATTATTGTTATTGTAAAATTTATGCAGTCGCGATTTGAAAGTGTTGTCGATAAGGTGTGTGGGGTATGAATTAAGTGTTAGTGCTGTTTTTGCTTTTTTAATGGCCTGAGGTCTATTAATAGGATCGGATAATCTAATAGCTCTATCGGCGAGTCCGATAACTACTGATTTCTTTTGAGACAGGGGATGATGAGAGTTGAAATTCAGATATCTCGATGACCAGGTTTTTTTGGTGTACCATGAAGTAGTTATAGTGCTGTTTTCTCTATGTAAGGTCAGGTCCAGAAAATTAATTTGATGATTTTTTTCAATTTCTAATGTAAATTTTAGTTTTTGGTGAAAGTTATTGAATTCATTTAGTAAAAATCCATTTTATCCTCTGGTGCTGCGCTCAAGCAGTCATCTATATAGCGATAGAAAAAAGGTATATCAAAATCTATTTTATTTAAAACAATTTCCTCTAGATGCTCTAAAACTAATTGAGCGATGGCACTGGATATGCTAGCACCCATAGCACATCCATCTGTTTGTTGGAAGATTTTGTTTTTATATAGGAAATAGGTTGACTTTAATGTTGTTTCGACTGCTAGCAGAAATTCTTCTAGAGGGATGTCTGTGAACGCTTGATTTCATTCCACTTTTTTTTAATAATGTCTTTCGCTAAAGCTATTGGAATATTGGTGTATAAAGATACCACATCGAGAGAAACTAATTTATAATTTGGAGGTAAATGTATATTTTTGAGTTTTAATTTCAGGTGATCAGCGTCTTTTAAATAGTGTGGATTTTTATTTATTACGTTGGAAATAATGTTCTTCAAATATTTTGAAAGGTTTTCAAAAGGAGACTGAATGCATGAAACAATAGGTCTCAGCGGTACACCCTCTTTATGTGTTTTGGGTAGACCGTATATTTTTGGAATTACAGCATTATGTATCTTGAGCGAATTAGCAGTGTTAGGTGAGATGTAGCACATTTTTTCCCATCTGTCGACTAATTCGTTATTTCTTTTTTGGAAAAATATTTGTAGGATCATTTTTCATTTCACGGTATGTTGTGTTGTCATTCAATAGAGAATTCATTTTACTGTCATAGTCTTCGGACTCCATAATAACAGTCTTGTTAGTTTTGTCAGGTTTCAGAACAACTAAATTGGGGTTCTCGTTTAAAAAAGCTTTTGTCTTTTTAATTTTCTTTTGTATTGTTTTGTTTTCAAAAGGGTATTTGTTTTTGTTTTTAAAGTTTGTCAAAATGTTACAACATTTAGTTCTGATATCATCCTGTACATTTGTACTTAAATTAGAAATTGAACTCTCAATTGAACAAATTTCTGATGTTGGGATATCATTTTTATTACGGATGGGAACCGCAAAATTATCTCCTAGACTTAAAACATCTTGTACGTCACTGGGAATTTCTACATTTGTTAAATTTTCTAACCAAAAAAAAATTTTTTTCTTCTAAATTGCAGGATACTTGGTTAGAAAATTTAACAAATGTAGAAATTCCCAGTGACGTACAAGATGTTTTAAGTCTAGGAGATAATTTTGCGGTTCCCATCCGTAATAAAAATGATATCCCAACATCAGAAATTATTTGTTCAATTGAGAGTTCAATTTCTAATTTAAGTACAAATGTACAGGATGATATCAGAACTAAATGTTGTAACATTTTGACAAACTTTAAAAACAAAAACAAATACCCTTTTGAAAACAAAACAATACAAAAGAAAATTAAAAAGACAAAAGCTTTTTTAAACGAGAACCCCAATTTAGTTGTTCTGAAACCTGACAAAACTAACAAGACTGTTATTATGGAGTCCGAAGACTATGACAGTAAAATGAATTCTCTATTGAATGACAACACAACATACCGTGAAATGAAAAATGATCCTACAAATATTTTCCAAAAAAGAAATAACGAATTAGTCGACAGATGGGAAAAAATGTGCTACATCTCACCTAACACTGCTAATTCGCTCAAGATACATAATGCTGTAATTCCAAAAATATACGGTCTACCCCAAAACACATAAAGAGGGTGTACCGCTGAGACCTATTGTTTCATGCATTCAGTCTCCTTTTGAAAACCTTTCAAAAATATTTGAAGAACATTATTTCCAACGTAATAAATAAAAATCCACACTATTTAAAAGACGCTGATCACCTGAAATTAAAACTCAAAAATATACATTTACCTCCAAATTATAAATTAGTTTCTCTCGATGTGGTATCTTTATACACCAATATTCCAATAGCTTTAGCGAAAGACATTATTAAAAAAAAGTGGAATGAAATCAAAGCGTTCACAGACATCCCTCTAGAAGAATTTCTGCTAGCAGTCGAAACAACATTAAAGTCAACCTATTTCCTATATAAAAACAAAATCTTCCAACAAACAGATGGATGTGCTATGGGTGCTAGCATATCCAGTGCCATCGCTCAATTAGTTTTAGAGCATCTAGAGGAAATTGTTTTAAATAAAATAGATTTTGATATACCTTTTTTCTATCGCTATATAGATGACTGCTTGAGCGCAGCACCAGAGGATAAAATGGATATTTTACTAAATGAATTCAATAACTTTCACCAAAAACTAAAATTTACATTAGAAATTGAAAAAAATCATCAAATTAATTTTCTGGACCTGACCTTACATAGAGAAAACAGCACTATAACTACTTCATGGTACACCAAAAAAACCTGGTCATCGAGATATCTGAATTTCAACTCTCATCATCCCCTGTCTCAAAAGAAATCAGTAGTTATCGGACTCGCCGATAGAGCTATTAGATTATCCGATCCTATTAATAGACCTCAGGCCATTAAAAAAGCAAAAACAGCACTAACACTTAATTCATACCCACACCACCTTATCGACAACACTTTCAAATCGCGACTGCATAAATTTTACAATAACAATAATAACAATGAAACCAACACGGTAAAGAAAAACTATATGTCTCTTCCCTATATAAAAGGATTATCAGAACAATTGCAAATCTTCTGTCCAAACATAATATTATGGTTGCTCATAAAGGGCACAATCTTTTGAAAAAGAATTTTACAAGATTAAAAACAAAAACCCCTCTATTAAAAAGATCGCATGTTGTATATGAAATTCCCTGCTCGAATTGTGATGGAGTTTATATTGGACAAACCAGTCAGCTACTTAACTCAAGAATACGTTCCCACAAATATGACAAAAAAAACTCAACCGCCCTCACAAAACATGAAAACGAAAAAAAACATAAATTTGATTTTGAGAAAACCAAGATCCTAAAAAGTGAACCCAACAGGAAAAAGAGAGAGCTTCTAGAGTCTATACAAATAAAAAAAAATAATAATGCAATAAATGATAAAAAAGATGTCAAAAATTTGAACAAAATATATTTAACTTAATTTAAAAACACATAATAAGACAATCTCAGAACGCCTATGATGTTTAAAAACTGGTTGTTTAAACGATAAACTAACTTCAATAAACAACACATTAGATCTAAAATATATTTTACATGTAGTGACTTAGTGGGTATGTCCTATGTTTTTAATATCATTTTAATTGTGACGTCTACTTTTTAGTAACAAATTTTTACATGCTTGGTAAGTCAAAAGTTTAACTTTTAAATCGTATTATGTCTGTCATAAAATGTTTTTTTAGTCAATATTATTTCTTGAAAAAGGCATGGATTTCCTGCCGAAACGTCGAATATATATGAAAATGCCTTAGTACCAAATCAAATTTTTTTATGAACCTAAGCCCAAGAAAATCCACTAAAAATATATATATATATATATATATATATATATATTTATATATATATATATAATATATATATATATATATATATATATATATATATATATATATATTATTGTGATATTTAAAGTCTTGGTGCGCCAAGCAATAATTAGCTAATTAATTTTTTTGATTAATTAAAATTATTTAAATGATATGATTATTACTCTATCACAATTTAATTCTTTTATCTCAGGGTTAAATTCGTGCTT
The DNA here is from genome assembly GCF_040954645.1 of Diabrotica undecimpunctata. NCBI lineage: Eukaryota > Metazoa > Arthropoda > Insecta > Coleoptera > Chrysomelidae > Diabrotica > Diabrotica undecimpunctata. Next base: position 26,460 of record NW_027312267.1, on the reverse strand, counting down.
CAATATCTATGCTATTACATGTGAAAGGTAAGGTCCAGAGAATACCGGAATAATAAAAAACACATATGATCTAACACTATATATTGAAATAAAAATAATGAAATAATTCACACTCAAAAGTTTTCAATAAACAAATCTCATATAAGGATTCTCAAAATTTTGTTCTCCGTACGTGAACAATCAAAATTAATGGTACAAACAATATTAATTGAAATCTCAAAATCCCAAACTATTCTACCTCTCCTAATCAAAATATTATATCCTTTCCAAATTACGTGTAAAAATTGTGTTATCAATAAAAGAAAAAAAAAACTGCAGAAACAAAATATCTCTCTCTGATGATGAGTGGTCCAAATCCTTGTTCCTTGTAGACTATATTATCTCCTCTCAACCGCTCCCTATGTAATCAGCAATCGTACAACAGATTGTTGCAAGTATATCGTCCTTAATGATCTCCTTCAAAAGCACAAATCATTCAAATTATGATAGCCTTTCTCCTCTCGATAAACTGAATCTCTCGTTGGCCCGAGTGAAAAATGACTCTTGGAATATCTTCTCTTTACGATAAACTGAATCTCTCGTTGGCCTGAACAGTGACTCTTGGAATATAAGAGAAAATATGACTTACAATATTTTGCTGCTCCAGCTTCTGTCAGATACACTAACTCCACAAAAACTCACTAACATTCAACACTACTGCTTGCTACATTTCAGGAACCGCCATAGAACAATCACTGTTCCTCTTACAGATTTGGAAAACCAACTGATTCTATCTTTTCTCTCTCCTCAATCTCGCTAACTTTTTCCTACATACTTATCCCACCTTTTCAATCTTCGCCAATCAAAACTCGTCACAATTCCCCCATTTTTTCATTTCGATAACAAACAAATTTTTACCTATAATTATAAATTTCCTAAAACTTATTTACAAATAATATTTTCTTTAATTCTTAAAAACTAACAAAAACCTTTTCTAAAATCTCTTCTATTTGTCTCTAATCACTGCATTAATGTCTTTTGGAAAACCCCGTTCAATTGTCTTTTTGTTTTCACTTAAAATTATGCGGGTCACTCAAGTATAACAAAGACATAATTTATGCAAAGCTTACTTTTGTTTAGTACAGGTAATTCAAGAAATTAATAACTCTCCTTCTTCGAAATGTTTGTTGGATATTATCCTACTTATCTGAATTATTTTAATGTTATTGAATTTTGAAATATTTTTAAACAAACCAATATTTTTCTCGATTTTACTTATCATAACAATATATATATATAATATATATATATATATATATATATATATATATATATATATATATATATATATATATATACCCGGTATTTAGGCGGCACACGCCCTTCCGGTAGGGATCTATGGAGGAGTATCACCAAGCCGCAAGCCCTTATCTCTTGCCGTACTGCTCCACCATAGGCCGATCAGATACCAGCAATTCTAGACTAAGCCGCAGATTCATTTAGAATTTTAAAACTGCTGCGTTAGCCTTTTTGTTTCTGTACTCCGAGCTGGGGATTTGAACTGACATCTCTCGCAGTGAAGCGAAGGAGAAGCCAGCCGCCCAGCCCGCTTGGCTATCCGATCGACTTCCTATTGATTATATTACGCTTATTTTTATTTTTCTTTACATTTATGGCTTTCTAAAATATCCTTATAATAATAAGGAAATAAGTCTGAATTAAATGTTCAAATCTCCATCTCCAAAGTCTATGCTAGATTGTAACCGATATTCAAATGACCGGGCCATGTTTCTTAACATTTGTAAGTCGATATTAATAAAACTTCTATTATTCTATTTGTCATATCATCTGGCGTTACTGGAGGCTTTTGACACACAAGGTTTTTTATATAGGACCACTTGGCAATTCCGGTGATCGCGGTTGCCAAACAGTTGATCCTTATTTGCTTAGGTACCTCGCAAAAAATTGTTATTTAGATAATTCCGAATAAGAGTAGTGTGATGAACTGGAGCACCGTCGTGTAAAAAACACATTTTTTGTCCAATATTTAGTGAGAGACACTACGAGCACTTTCTGTGACAAACATTTATCGACTCTCTCGTTGTTGTGTTTTTGATCACGTGAGGTAAGAAAAAGAGGCTGCTGTTTGACGTTAGCAGTTGTTGGACTATCCTGTCGATGGTACCAATACTGTTTCAAGTATTCACAATGAAAAGGATCGGTGTACTTTTCTGCAATTAGCTAATTAAACTTAAACCATAAGTACAGAAATAATCTTATGAATAGATAAATATTTAATGACTATTTTGTGAAAATTTCAAGCAGAAGATAAACTGTGTATTTCACATTTCCACCTTCGATCTAGATCTAAACTTACTAAACTAAAAAACGGATTATTTTTAATTTGTGTTTTTATTGCCAATAAAATATTGAATAAAAGCTCAGATATCACAACAGAACAGTTTGAATACCAACTGAATGATAAACAAATATGATTTATTTAGATTTTTTGAAGATGCGAAGAAGTTATGCATAACAAACTACGTTGCCACTGTCGACTGACTTTAGCATCTCTCTCATATTTTAACTCTCGACGCTATCGACTTTAATCTTAATAAGTCACGCTGTGATAAACAGTCGTAAAGAAGAGTATTTAGGTACTCGGGAATTTCCAGGCGATATGCTTGATTATGAAAACATGCACGTTGTTTACGCTCGAGCTTTTAGAATAATAGTATTGCATTGTTCTATTGAAAGCGTAATGTTGATAAATATATCATCCCTAAAGATATTTGGCATATACGTGTCACAAAATTACATCATAGACAGAGTCACTTTCTAATAATTTACAATTATTGAAAAATCTCTTGGTAAAAAATGCGAATAACCATATTTAGTGGGGATTTTCAGGAAAATTAATAACTATTACAATGACATAATTACTCTCAAAGTTGTTTTATTTTTTTCAGAATAACTTGATTTAAGTTGTGCTATGTTATTTTTTATATTTTATTTGTAATAACTGCAATCTTATATAATCATTCGAAATTCTCTGTTTTTGTTCTACTAAGTTTTAAAACAGTTTCTTTTAAGAGTTTGTCTTTGCTGTTCTAGTTTTTTCAAAGTATTTCCTACTAATACCCAATACACACCTAATAAGGTCCAATAATATTTTTTAGATATTTAAAAGCGACATAGCACCACATTGTAACGATTATTTTGCCTATATTACTATAGGGGGATGAAAATGGGGACAGAAATTATTGGGGTAAAGATAGAGCAAGCAAAACAAATCGAATTCGTTGCGAACGGCTACTCAGGGGTTGTTTGGAGAACTGGGTTGTGGATAAGTGAATGACAAGGGGACTGAAATGGGGTTACTACAAAAATGAAACAAAAGGGGTACTTACATGAGTCTCCTGGACAAACAAAAACACAAGACGGTTCTCAAAGCTATTTAAAATGGACGCCGCTTTGAAGAATCTTCCTGCTGGATGAAAGAAAAGGTTCTTCCTTCCTAAAAACACAAAAGAGGTTAGAAACTTTTTTAAAATAAATAAACAAAATGGTTTAAGGAAAAATATTACACATTTATTGTTGTTTCATCACAAACAGTTACAAATATAGATAATAACAATAAAATACAAAATATCAAAAACATACTTACTATGTCTATTGTAGCAGAAATAAATTATTACAAATAAAAAATTATCTTTATAAATGGGACTATACATAAAGGTTAAAAAAAAAACAAAAAAAAAAACAAGAACTGTTATGAGGTATGTGGCTAGGTGTAACTAGGTATGTGCCAAAAAAAAATAAAGCTAGTTGTCAGATGCCAATATTAAATTTTAAAATTGAGAACAATTAATATGACAGCTAAACCACATCCTAAGATCTACAATTTTTTATTATTACAATCTCTTGTAAACTGTTATGAAAGCAATTATTATTAAAAAATGTTTATTATTTCTTTAAAAATCAGACAAAAGAGTTACCTGGATTTCACTAAAATTTCTGGGGTTAGGAACTGGACGTACACTCTCTGCCACACGAACAAATTCATCTCCAAACTGCGAAAAATATTCTGAAACGGCTTATACAAACAAATGAGGTTGAAAGTTGTTCACTGGGACGCAAAATTTGACACTCGGTTTCTCTAAAACTGGAACACAACTGGACACAATGGCAACATCTGGTTATCCTTACAGGGATTTGCGTACCATTCAATTCCCCAATTTTATTTCAGTTTTCTTGCAAGTGCCTCTTTAGCATAAAAATCTGCTTTGATGGTACCGGGAAAATACCAAAGTGTCCCTTTACCCCAGACAGAATTTACAGTATATGTTCTTCCAGCAGCTTAAGTTGGTTTCCTAAAGTTAACGTTGGTAACGAGAAGACTATTTTAAGATAAATGTTTACGTGAGTTTTCTAAAGCTAATAACCCATAAAAATTGCGCAATAGAAAGTGGAGTACGACAGGGCTGTATTTTGTCTCCATTGTTGTTCAATATTTATTCCGAATGGGTATTTAAGGAAGCTTTAGACGGTTGTGCGAAAGGAATACTAATAAACGGTGAATGGTTGAATAACATTAGATATGCAGATGACACTATAGTTTTGCCGATAATCTGAATGACTTACAGATATTAACAAATCGCATAACAGAAGTCAGCAACAGATACGGACTAGCTCTTAACATAAAGAAAACCAAATTTATGACATAAGTAAAAAACCGATAGAGAGAACGATGTTGAGAACGATAAAAGTACGCAAGACTGCATACCTTGGACACAACGCGCTATCTCAGAGTGTCTTCTGCAGGTCATCATGCAGGGTAGAGTCGATGGCAAAAAGGGAGTAGGTAGAAAGAGGAAGTCATGGCTGCACGCGCTATCTCAGAGTACAAACATGACTGTAGACGAATTATTCCACGTTGCAAAAGACAGAGAAGCTTTTAAAAATGTGGTCGCCTACCTCCGTTAATGGGGACGGCATAGGAAGAAGAAGAAGTGAAAAACCAATACTAAACGCTCAACTTACAATCAACCAACAGAATATCGAAAGAGTCGAGCAATATACATATCTAGACGCCAATTTAAATAGTCAATGGGACCACTCAACAGAAATTAAACAGCGAATAATAAAAGCAAAAGCAGCATTCGTTAGAATTAGAACCATTTCCAACAGTTGAGACATATCATTAAAAACAAAATGCTGTCTATTGAACTGCTACATATTCACAGTTCTGCTCTACGGAATGGAAGCATGGACACTGACTGTTGCATCTATGAAAGTAAATGGTAAGAGAGGACCGGGAAGAAGACGCATTTCCTGGCTTCAAAATTTACGAAAGTGGTATAACACGACTACCACTGAACTGTTCCGCGCTGCAATAAACAAAGTAAAGATAGCCGTGATGATCGCCTACATCCGGAACGGATAGGCACTTTAAGAAGAAGAATAACCCAGACATTCATCATCATCATCAGCATCAACCTATGCGTCCACTGTTGGACATAGGTCTCTCTCAGCTCTTTCTATCTGTCTCTAGAGTTTGATGAATTGCGAACATTTCTGCAGAGTATATAGAGCCTTGTTTATCTAACTTGAAGATTAGGATTCTTTGTGATCCGGAATATATACAGCACAACCGATTCCCAATCTTGATTTAGAACCATCCGTGAAATTTCTGCATGGATTATTATTATAGCTTGGCTATATGATGTTGAAAATCAACTGGATTTTTATTGTCAAAATTGGGGAACCAAACATTGACTTTGGCATAAGAGACATTAAAATTCGATTGAAAGAAAGTTAATTCACACGAAGTGTTTAGACGCTGAGAAACGTTATGATATTATGCCACTGCCAGAATAGGAGAATTTCTGTTATGCCAACATTTTTCGACTAAAGTAGAAACAGAAATATCACATATTTTTTGAAGTATCTCAGTTTGATTGTAAGACTGGCATTTGAGAATAAATTTTTCAGCTAAAAATAGTCGTCTTAAATGTAAGGGAAGTTCCATAGATTCGGTTAGAAGATTCTCTGTGGGTGTAGATTTGAGCGCACCTAGAACTAATCGCAGAGCCTTATGCTGAAGGCGGTCTAGTTTTTTAAGACGACTGTTGGTGGCAAATCCGTATAGAAAACTTTCATAGTCGAAAATGGATCTGGTGTATGCACAATAAAACATTAAGTTAATCTTAGAGTCAGCTCCCCATCGATAGCGATTAACTACTTTAAGAATATTTAAACTTTTCGTACATTTCATTAAGCACTTATTAATGTGTTCGTCCCATGTTAACTTGGTGTCCAATGTAATACCAAGATAAGTGTAGTGATTGTAAACCACTATACTTATACTATTGTAAACCCAGAAGTATACTTAGGTTGTTAAACATAATGCTGGACATAACTGGTAAACGATGTCGCGTAAAAAACAACACAGCTGATTTTTCCGTAGTAAGTTCAAACCCTTGTTTAAAGAAATCTCGCATACATAATGCTCTTCTTGACTGCATCTCTTGCGTCACAATTAATCGTTTTTATTGAGTTAATACTTTGTTGGTATGAATTATTCACAGTGTAAAAGCAGAAGTCGTCTGCATATCGTAATATATTGCATTTAATGCCTTTACTGTGAAGATCTACAGCGTATAGATTAAACAACAAGGGGCTAAGAACAGAGCCTTGTGGTAGACCTTGATGCACTACTCTCTGGTCAATCCCATCTTTTGAAGTGCCCACATAGTGAAATGATCATTTTTAATAATATTTCTAAAGGCAGCTTTACATCTAGGCTATGCAAGTCTCATGCTATGCAAGTCCGTCTTGCATGGCACATCTCTTGCCTAGCTTGACCTTTTTACATCAGAGATATTTCTGTGCAATTTTAGATCCCACTTTCATTGTTGCCAACAGAGAAAATATTTATCAATTTGAGGTTATTTTATTTTAAATAAATATAATTAAGTACTAAAATAAATAATATAATAAATAAATAGACACTATTTATGGTTATTAAAAGGGTGAAGGATGTCAACCAAAGAAAAGAAAACATTGTTATTGTTGAATATTGCTGTTGTAGCAACAATCATGAAAAATAATAAAAAAAGAAAACCTAGAAAATGCTGGGTCAAACCTTGGTTGAATGCAGAACTGGGAAATTTGAAGTTACCCCAAGAGTTCTTGGATGCTAGAGACCTTCAAAGTTTTAAAAACTTTCTTCGAATGAACGAGTCCACTTTCCTTAAGCTCCTGGAAAAAATTAATCCCTTGATTCAGAAAAGAGATACCAATTTTCGCCAGTGCATTCCATCAAGGACAAAATTAATTATAACTTTAAGGTATCTGGCAACTGGTGAAACGTTTCGATCTCTAATGTACAATTTTAGAGTATCAGAATCAGATATATCTCAATTTATTCCCATTGTGTGTAGGGTAATTTATGATATACGCTAAAGATAGAGATAAGGTTATATTTTATTCTGTAATCTATTATAAATTTTTATGTTGGCAACATGAATTTTAACGATAAATTGCAAGAAAATAGCATGAAAAATAGAACATGTTCTAATTTTTCGTCTAGCACAGGAATTGCATGGAAATAGCCCGTGGGCATGCGCAGTTCCATGATCTGTCTTGCATGGCTCTTGCCTAGCATGAAAATAGCATAATGTAAAACTGTCTTAAGCGATTAAAACATTGATCATATACGCTTTGCTCCAATGAGGGTATTTTAGAACAAATACCGCCTGGACTATTATAATATAGATTCTATATCTTACAATATAGGTTCTATACCTTTCGACTTACCTCCATCTACTTTTATATTTATAGTATTCAGCGGTAACAAAATATATTTCAATATTTTTTATTTACCTTTGTGTATATTTGTCATATTTGGTTTATTATTTACAATCTATTTCCAGTAGTAAATACTTTCTAATTCAAAAATGGCAACTGAAAACAGTAGGTGTAATGATCCTAATTTTCAGAAATATATTTTCAGAAAATGTGTTTTTTACAGCGACCTACTTTTGTTACTATTCCAAAAAAATAAACTCATCATTAAATATAGCCAAGTAAATGAAAGAGCATAATAAAAAACATCTGATTTTCCCATCTAAGCATCCCCAAATGAGACCATTTCGTGTAATACATAAATGGCACCATAAAACCGGGAAAAATAACGACCACTAACAGAAGGGAGTGTCGTTTTGCGCGATACAACACATATTAAAATCACGTTATACCTTTTTTCAGTAGAAAATTTAGCAACTCCATTTCTGATATATACATTTTAAAAAACAATTCCACGGAAACGGCGTAAACATCATATAAAGCTGTTGTGCGTTATTGAAAAACTAGTGTTGTCGCTGTGATTCATTCCTTTCCACCAAAGACGTGCCGGTCGAAATTTAGCTGTAAAATTCGAGTTCTTTTATATTACTATTGAAGACAAAATAAGACAAAGGATAATTTAATTTTATGAATAGGTATATTTAACCAGTGTGGTAGACTAAAATGTAAAAACCTGTGTGGTGGGGTATCAGATACCCCAAATTAAAAAAAAAATTGAAATAAAAATGACACATTTTTAGAAAATTTATATTGTGATTTATATTTCAAAATATAACAAACTTAAATCAAAAGGGACTAGTTTTTAGGAACAAATTGCAAACTTAATACTTAAATATTCCAAAAACGTCTCATTTTCCAGCATAAAAAAACGTCTCACTCATTTTTTCTCGATTATAAAAAAATTATCAGAAAACTAGTAAAAATAAATGAATGTTTGGAAAAAGCATAACATACAGAATACATTTTAATTAATTTTAGCTAAATAGCAAGAATCACAATGCACCACTGAATGCTCTAAACATATAGATTTTTTACAAATTAGACAATTATAAAAGGTCTTCTTGTCATTTTTTCTCAGGCAAACATTACATATTTTGGCTACTTTCATTCGTTTACCTGATTACACTTCATCATTTCTTACAGTTTCTTCAGGATGGACTTGTAAATTTCGCGGAAGCCTTAAGTTGGTAGACCGAATTTGTTTGTATTCTGGTAGTAACTGTATTGCTAATAATTTCAAAAATTCCCTTCGTTTTGACTGAAAATCGCCAGTATTTTATTGATAAATTACTCTAGCAAATATACCTGCACAGTTGAGTATCGTATAAAAAATTGTAATAGTCCACCTTTTGCTATTAAGTGAAACATCGTATAAAGCTGACGATTCATCTACCACATCTACCCCACATTTTGTAGCTTTATAAAAAGAAATTATTTCTGGTTTCTTACTTTCGCCAGCATTATCGTCAATATCAGGAGCGTGGTGTAAAGTTGAAATGAGAAGAACTACTTTTCTTTTTTTTTGGTACATGTGAAACTAACGTCATACTCTCTTAAAATCCGAATTTTGAGGAATATACTGGCCTGTTCCTAGATGTTATAAAACTTTCAGATATTTGCCTTTTATTTTTTCCTACAGTTCCAATAGACGTCAGTTGATGATCTTTTAAAAGCTTCAGCATCAGCTCATAACTTGTGAACCAATTATCGAATTTTACATTTCGTTTGGATCCAGATATCGGAGTTACAAGTCAAAGAACTTCGTCGCTAAGTTTATTGCTCAATTGGAAGGGTCCCTCTGGCTGCAATCCCACATATAGTTCTAAATTCAAAACATAATATGATTTTGCATCAACGAGAGCGAATATCTTTAATCCGTATCGTGCAGGCTTTTTCGGCATATACTGGAGAAATCCACAGCGGTCTCTAAATGCCTCCAGCTTTTCATCAATAGTAAGGTATTCGCACATTTTTTGCACAAATTTTTTGAAAATTGCTCTAATTGCAGTCATTTTATCGAGTTTTTTTTTCTTTCTTCTCGATTTTCTATATTCTCAAAACGTAGCAAGTGGACATTCTTTTTATTTTTATATTAGCCCAAATTACGACATCATCCATCATACTAGGTGTAAAAAGTAAATTGAAACATTCCACGGGAGTTTTCGCCATTTTTGCATTTCGTTTGACACCTGGTAAATGCGTAATGATATTTACTGAGCGCGTTTTTACATTTATAGGCAAGCATGTTGAAGACTATTTAGTGCCGTCCTTACCTACGTAATGTTTCTTTTGACTCTCCTGTCCTTGCCCCAAAAGTTCATTTTCGATTTCTATATCAGCCAACGACTGTTCTAAATCAATAGCATCTTCCTCGCTGTCAGAGTTGTGGCTACTGTTGTCTTCATTGTCGGATTCGTTCTTGCTTGCAGATCCAATTACTACATCATCGACTTGAGAATCGTTCCATAAAGCTTGAACCCTCGCCTGCTCCCGTTTATATCGATAAGGCATAATCTAGGACAAAAACATAAATAAGTTATGTATAAAATTTTACATTTTCATTAAAAATAAATAATTTCAACGGAAATTATATAAAAATGTGAATGCCCAACTCAAACAATACTACCATAAATATATTAACTTACCTGTGTGGTGGGGTATGTGGTACCCCAACGATGTTTGGATCAAAATAGCGATGCATGCGTTCACTTCTAAAGTAAATCAACAACTGCGAGACCTCCTTCAAGGTTCTAACGAAAGGTACCTAAAAGCCTGTCGTGCTAATTTACCGATAAAAAGATTGGCGCTAATTTTAAACTCACTGGGGTATGTCATACCCCACCACACTGGCGCCGAGTTAAAAAAAAGGAAATAATAGAAAATACACGAATTATTAAAAACTGCGAAATAACATAACTCTTTAAACTTCCGTATAAAAGGAGAAGTAACCAATTCTTTTAGAGAAATTTTTTTTAAAAATAAAACAGAACAACACAATTAGCATCATACGAAACTATGAAAAATCTACCAAACATATTATGTACTAAATCCTTTCTCTGACGACTGTAACGTAAACACTTACGACGGAAACATAAAGTTAACTGGATCGGAAAAAATATAATAGATGGCGAAAAAATGTCATACATCTTTAACTAACTACGAATAGAATATTTTTGTGCTTATGTTCTTTGCTAAACCGCCCAAAGTTTTTAAAGAAATGTACTTTAAGCTAGCCACTATGTTTGATTTGCCTTTCGTTGCATTTTATTCGTCAAATCCTATCACTTGAAATTTTTCACGTCTTTGTAGATGAAGCCGTTTAGGCACTATAAGCTTTAGGTCCCTTTCACATCAGGCAGTTTGATCATTTTACCTAACTATCTCTGCCTTTTTAACAAGACCTTATGCGTACCGATATTATTAATGCTTCACGTACGATCTTGAAAAGAAACACAACTGAGCAAAATAGATCTTATTTTTTACGTTTCCTCGTAAGAAATAACATGTCAGAAGGTACACAGCTACTCTTCTAATATTATAATTAGAAGTAGCGTATGCAATTTCTAAATTAAAAATCATGGTCGTTGGATTATATTGTATAAACACAGATTTTCTTAAGATCTGAACCAAAAACACCTAAGAAAATTCTTTAACAACATATACAACATAAGGAATTTTATCAACTATTTTTTTTATATAATTAATGGCATTAGATAACTTGATCCATTTAGCCACGATAATGCATTTGACTACTTAATTTTGTTAATCATGTATTGACCTATTGTATTTGTTAACTAAATAGTAGAGATGGTGCAAACACTCCTGATCACTGCGTAGTAGACGAAATTTGGTTTACATTGGAACCTTTCTGCTTTTACGTGAATTTTGACTCCGCCTTCGCGCAGCTCCATGGTCAGGAGTGTTGGCACTCACTTTACTTTGTCTGGAAGTAAATTAAAAATATAATGTAAACATCAAAATCACAAAAATCAGTAGATTGACAAGAAACCATACTTTTATTCATTACATTCAGGGCTCTAACCAACTTAAAGTGAATATTTAGAACCAACAAGGGATTACATAATATAGGGGTACTTCTCACACTAGGGTACCTTTCAAAGCGACTTTATTACAACACAAGACAGGCAACGACTAGGAGGTAAATATGTAACATAAGGATAGACAGAGCTATCTAGATAGCTAGATTTATACATTCCATTACACATCCCATCCTAAATTTTTCTTTTAGTCCCCAAGTTTTAAATATCCCCAAAAAATTTGGTTTTCGATGGTTTGTATACAAACCATCGAAAGAAACATACCATCGTATTGATTGGTATGTTTCTTTTATACAATAGGTGTAAGACGTCTTTAACTTGGATGCGATCGAAAGCCTTTGTCAGATCTATTAAATATAGATATGCTGGTTTATTGTACTCGATGGTCTTTTCTGTGATTTGTTTTCCCGTCTACGCAGGATCTTCTGAATCTGAATTCTTGTTGTTCATCTGATAAAGTTGTTAGTTTATTGATTTTGTTGGTTAGAACTTTTGTGGTAAGTTTCAGTGCGGTGTTCAGTAGATTTATACCTCTATAATTGTTGGGGTCTTCTTTATCTCCTTTCTTGAACATTGGTATCTATAAGCTGTTTCTCCATATGTCTATTTTGCAGTGCAATATTAGTTTTTGTATAAGTTTTGTCATCTTAAGGGTTACACTTTCTCCTGCGTATTTAAGAAGATCGTTGGTTATTCCGTCTGGTCCTAGTGACTTTCTATTTTTGAGTAAATTTATGCCAATCTCTACTTCCCAAATAGAAGTTTTGGGGAACCTGACCTAAAATGTATTAAATTAGCACGTCTTCGATGGATAGAACATGTAATTAGGCGAGATGGAGATGCAACGATCAGAAAAAATTTCGACCTAAGAGGACCAGTGGGAAGACGAGAAAGAGGAAGACCAAAACGTAGGTATAAAGACAACATAGATGATGATCTAAAATCCATCGGAGTTAACGCATGGAGAAGAGTTGCCAGAGACAGGGCCGAATGGAAGATTGTTCTGAAGAAGGCTTTGGCTCATAACGAGCTGTAATGCCACTAGTGATGATCCTTACTTCCTGAAAACTGATTTCCATTCCGTGTCTTAATTCAGGTAAGTTATTGTGTTGATTATTACTTTCCTTTCCTTTAAACAGTTCCGTCAGGTATCTTTTCCAGTCGTTTGCTGGTATGTTATTGTATTCCTTCAATTCTGCCATTTCTTTCCGTTGGTTTCTTATGAATCTCCATATTCGTTTTTGTGTACTGTAGAAGTCGCTTTCCATCCTTTTTGTAAACTGTTCCCAGTCTTCATTTTTTGTTCTTCCTACCAACTGCTTTGTTTCATTTCGTATTCTTTTATAGGTGTCTGGAGTATTTGATGTTTTGTACTTTGTGTAGACCTCTCGTTTCTCTTTCTCTTTAAATTCTTTTCTGAACCATGGTGTATTGTTGTTGTTTCTTTTGTTCAGTATGACTTTGCGTTTTCCTAGAGCTTCTGTTGCTGCTTCTTCAATGTTGTTTTTAATTTTCTCCCAGCTCGCGTTTATATCTTCAATGTCGTCTATTTGTTTCAGCTGCATTTTCTGTGCTAGCCTTCTTTGGTACATTTCTCTTGTAGAGTCTTTCCACAGTGATTCTACATTGAAGTTTTCCTAGGTGATTTTCTGTAGAAAATGTTTTGGTGTTATTTTCATTCTTATTTTTGCTAGTATTAGTTTGTGTTCACTCCCTGTGTCTGCTAAATGTAAAGTTCGGATATCTTTTAAGGCTTTATCAAGGATATAAAGCCTTGATAACACTAGATTTAAAAAAAGGCTCAAAAGAATGAAACTATTCGAATGGGTGCTTTAAGTAAGTGATAGTGAAAAATATGCTGATAGATTTGTTTTCCATATATCATAATAATGTTTTACGAATAACAATATGTACACTTCCGGTACGCCCATGCCAAATATTATATCTGCGGCAGCAGTGCGCCATTAAATTGTGTGATCTGGGAGAAAATTAAACTCGGGTGCTCCTGAAAAATAGAAGCACAAAACAGAACGGCGTTATAAAATATCATAAAAATACGTGACGTCTTGCCTGCATTTCGGAAATGCAACGGGGAACGGCTAAATATACCCAGTTTTATTATTAATGGCTACCACACGTTGTAACTTTTGATTTAGTAGTGGTGAAGTTTGGTGTAACGTTAATGTTTGTTGTTAATTAAAATTTACGCACTTACCTTTCATATCAGATCATACGAGCAAATTTTAATGTTTGTTGTATATTCTTCAGTTATAGAACAATACATTTTAATTTAATATTGCAACACAAATGGTGAATCAAATTAAATGAAACTAACTCAGAACTAAACACTTAACTTAATTTATATTTAAATGGGAATAAGCCACAATTAAAGGTTAAAATACGTTTATTGACGTTTCAATTTCCACTTCGGAAATCGTTCTCAAAATTTCCGAAGTGGAAATTGAAACGTCAATAAACGTATTTTAACCTTTAATTGTGGCTTATTCCCATTTAAATATAAATTAATTTAAAATGCCACAAGAAAATAGCTTCAGAACAATATTAAACACTTAACAAAATAATAAAATAATTCAAAATATACCAGTCAGAATAAATGATACCAGATCCCATACGTAATATCATCACAGGATTATGTCATTACTCTAAATGTAAAATTGGAATTGAAAAGGGAAGAGAGGAACGATTACACACATAATATATATAGTAACTGACCCACAGATAGTAACCCCCCAGTCTTGACGTACGGAGCAGAAACACTTACCTTAACAAAAGCAGCAGCTACCAAACTGAGAGTCACGCAGAGAAGAATGAAGCGGTCCATGTTAGGAATAACTCTGCGAGACAGAATAACCAACGAAGACATCAGGTGAAGAACCGGAGTGACTGACATCATCGAGAAGATAGCCAGACTAAAATGGAGATGGGCAGGACACATAGCCAGAATGACAGATGGGCGATGGATAAAGAGGTTATTGGAATGGAGGCCAAGGGAAGACAAGAGAAGCGTCGGTCGACCACCTACAAGATGGACTGACGATTTAAGAAGACTCGATAAAAACTGGATGAGAGCGGCGCAAGATAGACGGAGTTGGAAACATGAGGAAGAGGCCTATGTTCAGCAGTGGACTCTTGAGGCTGGATGATGATGATATATAGTAACAGTAAAAATTTGCTCTAAATCTGTTATATTTAATAAATTTTCCCGGAAGATCTTGCGTAGACTTCGTATTTGTACTAAGACAAGTCACAAAAAAGGTCATCGAATACAATAAACCAGCATATCTATATTTAATAGACCTGACAAAGGCTTAAGAATTAAGATGAATGATGCGCATACCTTGGGTGGATAGAGTTCGAAACGATGACGTCCTTAAGAGAGCCGGCGTGGAAAGAGAACTCTTTAAATTAATTAAAAAACGCAAGATTGGTTACCTTGGGCACATATTAAGAGGAGCAAAATATGAAATACCACAGTTAATCCTACAAGAGAAGATCGAAGGTAGGAAAGGAGTCGGCCGCAAACAATTATCCTGGTTAAGGAATATTAAAGAATGGACAGGAATACACAATACAGGCGAGCTGTGTCACGCCGCAAAGAACAGAATTCTAGTAATGAGATAGTCGCCTACGCACTTTGGTGTATGGCATGTTAAGAAGAAGAAGACAAAGGCTTTAGATCGCATCCAAGTCGAAGACATCTTATACCTACTGTATAAAAGAAACAATCCAAGAAACCAATCAATAATATACAAACCATCGAAACCATCTACTTCCATAATCGATTACTCTCAAACATAAAAGGCAAAACTAACACAGTGTATACTAGTACAAAGCGGAGTGAGACAGGCTGACTCGTTAAGCCCACATCTCTTTAATATAATAATGGACGAAATAATACAAGCAGTTCGTAAAGATCATGCTTAGAGAATGGGAAACAAAGAAATCCAAATATTATGTTATTCAGACGAAGCCGCATTAATCGTCTAGACAGAAGACGAGCTCCAAAGATTAACAAACATCTTCAATACAACAGCCAAGAAATACAATGTGTTAATATCAGCAGAGAAAAACCAAATGTATGACATTTCAATACCCACTACGATGTTAAATCAAAATTGATGGGAAAATAATAAATCAGGAAGTAAGGTTAAGATATCTGGGAATAGAACTAGTTACGGAGATTTTGAAGAAGAAGTACGACACCAAAGCTTAAAAGCAAGTCATCAGACCAATGATGACATACGCCATAGAAACACAACCTGACACAGAGAGGACAAAAATGTTGATAGAAACAGCAGAAATGAAAATACTTAAAAAAATTGATGGTAAAACACTATGAGACAGAGCTAGAAGTACATAGATACGACGTAGATGCAAGGTGGATAACATGAAGGATGGTCCTCTTCACCAGAAAAAGAAGAATCACGGGCTTCATACCCAAAAGGATTCTAAACTACAGCCTAAACTTTTCTGACGAGGTAAAGTACCGTGGTATTAGCCTTGATATGAAGTTAACATAGAACTCACGCCTAGATGGTAGAGCTAAAAGAGCATGTATTGCCTATGAGCAATGTCGACGAACGGTCGGACGCACCTGGGCCTTTCACCCAGGGTGATCGCATGGGTCTACACTGCTTTCATTAGGCAATGCTAACTTACGGAGCTATTGCTTGGGTACCAGAAGTGCTACAGGCAACAGCGAAGAACAAACTTGTTCATATTCAGCGGATGGCTTGCATAAATATAACAGTTTAATTACTATTTAACTGGGAATAAGCCACAATTAAAGGTTAAAATACGTTTATTGACGTTTCAATTTCCTTTAATTGTGGCTTATTCCCAGTTAAATAGTAATTAATTATTAAATGCCACAAGAAAATAGCTTCAGAACAATATAAATATAACAGGTCCGAGAAAACAACACCAACTGCTGCAATAGAGGTGGCGCTGGTGACAATGATGCTACTGCGCTCAGCTGGTGCAAATCTTGATAGGAATGGGGCAATTGAGAACTCGTTTCTGGCGGGGATAGCTGTCTTTGACAAACCCTACAAAATGGAAAAAAGACAGTATAGGGAGACAAACGTGACAAATGCGTATTGAATCTACACCGATGGCTCCAAAATGGAAGAAGGCTCAGGATGCGGGATATACTCCAGATTACTGAACCTAAGAATAAAGTGGAGTATGGGCAAAAATGCCAGAATAGTTCAGACAGAACTCGCTAGTAATTTTATAGCCGCAAAAGAGATAACCCAAAAAGGTATAACCAGGAAAACTATAATAATCCGTACAGACAGCAGACAAGCTCTACTATCCTTGAATAGACCACGTGTTACTTCAGAGTTAGTAATGGAGTGTCACGAGTCACTAACTTAAGCTTCGGATGGTAATAACATCATCCTGAGGTGGGGTTAAAGGACACCATAGGAATATAGGCAACCACATTGCTGACCAATTTGCTAGGAAGGCTCATGCCTAAAACTGTCACCTGGCGATCTTTTTGGTTGGTCAAATAAACAATCGCAGAAATTGTCAAATGTCACTCCCATACGCAAACCGTGAAAAGATGGAAAGAAGGGCAGGGCCAGGATGCAGAATTGCCAGGATAACACTAAGTAACCTTGAAAAGTCAGCATCAAAGAAGTACTTGGGAATGACCAGGAAAAACCTACTCTTGACAGTTGATTTTTAACTGGTCAGTGTCAACTAAAGAAACACCTCCACATGCTGGGGCTAGTAGACACACCTCTATGCAGGAAGTGTGAACGAGAAGACGAAACTGTAGAGCATATCTTATGTGAATGCTCGGAGTTATCGTTAATACGAGAGTACGCTCTCGGCGAGTCTTGACCTACACCTGCCCACATAAGGAAGATGTCCACTGGTGACTTGTCCACCTTCCAAGAAATGGCAGGATGGACAATGAGCTAAGGACTACAGCTCCCTGGAAGTTCTGTGGAACTTAACTCGCCCTCCCTACTCTATAGATACAGATTCATAAGTTTGTTTTTTGACTATAACTAATTAAACCTGTAAACACGCAGCAGTTTTTTAATTCACTATACTATTTCTCTACCATATTGCACCCAAAGTAGAGTTTGCACGGACTTTGTAAATTATTAAAACGTTTGAATATTCTATTATTTTGTCATAATTTTGAACTCATTACATCTTACGACAAATATAATTCTCTTTAATATCTTACAATTTCTGAAACGTGCTTGATTTGGAGACCAATTTTAACAACAGTTTTCTTGATAATGCAGATAAAGTTAATTTTACAATAGTTTTTGAATTAAGTGATGTTGAATTTAATTGAATTAATTTAACAATCTATAAATTCGAAGACTTCCTACCATTTATACCTATTATAACTTTTTTACAATCTTAAAATCTGAACTGAAAATATCTATTCGATTTTTAAATGGTCAATATTACACGAACAAACCATAAATCGTCAGACCAAAATTAAATTAAGTCCATTTCCAGATTGTAATGATAACACATTTAATAATTTTATAACAGGGGTTCGTATTTCATATGAAGTTGCCGGAAACTTTCTCCATTTAATCGACCTCCATCCAAGAACCCAGATTTGAGTTTGAAGGAAGCTGAATTAACCACACGGTATTAGAATTAGGCAAATTGGATTCTTAACCAGATATAGATATTAATTAATTGAATTCGGCGCTTGATTAAATTTGTACGATTGTAAATTACTTAGAAAATCCTTCGGTATCAAAATATTAATACACTTGAGCCTGTATTATTCCATAGTGTGATGTATAATTACAATTTTAACAAAAACTTATGAAATATGTAGATTTATTACTAGACTTCGGCAAATAAGCAAATAAAAATGTAGAAAATATGCGCATAAATATGCACGTGTTTACCCGAAAATATGCAAATATTTTACAAAATATGCATACAAATAAATAAAAAATCGTAAAATAGTAACAATTTTATTTAAAAAAAAAGTGTACATAAAAAAAAATTAACTACATCATTTTTAAGTATGAATAAACTTATTTAGAATTATGGTAACAATAATGACCAAGTGGTGTTCAAAATTTTCTAACAAAAACTTGTGGCTTCTGTCTGAGTACATATATTTATATATGGAAAAACTTCGTTCAACATCAACTGATGTAACGGGAGCATTTTTCAAACTAACCAAAACATTTGGTTCTAAATTAATTGTTTCCGAAATATTTCCAGCTAGAACACTGACTACTTCAGAAAGAATATGGTAACCTTTATTTTTTTCCATAGTAGCTTCAAATTTTTTTAAAATATCTTTTCCAATATTACCTCTAACGTTCCGACAACATGACGCAAATTCTTTTATTAATGCTGTACTTTCGAACAATGACAGTTTTGGTGATTCTAACTGAGTAATTGTTTTTTGAACAAAACTAAAATTTGATTTTATAAATGAAAGTTCTTGTTGAAGCAAGTTACTCTGAAAAGTTTGTTTAGAATCCAAAAGAGATTGGGAACTTTCATCTGTTAACGTATCAATTATGTTCTTTATTTTAACAAAATGATCTGCATAAAAATTAGCTGCTTCTAACAATGTTCCCCATCGCGTTAAAATAGGTTGTGGTGGAAGAGGAATGTTAGGTAGCATTTCTTTATAAAGTTGAATTCTTATAGGAGATTTAAGAAATACTTTTTTGACACTGGATATCATGGTATTTACAAGAGGAAGCTTTTTTCGTATTTCCTCTGCAACTCTGTTTAATCCATGCGCTACACAAGTAACATGTATTAAATCTGGGAAAAATATTTTTAAATTTTGTCCTGCTTTCACCATATAAGGAGCAGCATCCAATAAAATAAGCAGTAATTTATTAGAAGGCATAGTTGTCGGAAGAAAAAAAGTTGCTAATGTTTCTTGTATAAAACGCGAAATTGTTAAAGCATTTGTTTTCTCAAGTTGCTGGCATGAAATAAGATGAGATTTTGGTAAGGTATCTTCTTTAAGAACACCAATCAATAAATGAGCAATATACTTTCCTGAGGAATCAGTGGTTTCGTCTACAGATATGTAAAAATAATTATCTGCAATTTCTTCCTTAATATTAATTAACACCGACGAGTATAGCCCGTTCACATTATTTCTTCTTAGAGACCGATCACTTGGAACATTAAGTTTGCAATATTTTTTTGGAAACGAACTAAAATTTACATTTGCTAATTTTGAAAGCGGTATGTTTGCAGACACTAATGCGCGACACAAGTCTTCATTAAAAGTTTCTTGCTCATCTAATTTTTTTGAAGTAGATTGGAAACATTTAGCCATTGAAGTTTGATGTTTTCCTCCTATTTTTCCTTTTTTTGCAATGTGTGAAGCAGTTCTCACATGTTGGTCTATCTGAAATTTCTTCTCACATGCTATCTATAAATAAAAATAAAAACCTTTATTTTAACCCAACCTTTAAAATATAAAAATATACAAGGTGTTTTTGGTTAATCAAATAACTGGTTTGGAAAAAAAAACACTCGCTAAGTGTTTTAAATGCAGTATTAATCCACAAATTAGTTTTTGTTACTAACCATTAGTACATCATATAACTTATTTTAAAATTCAACAAAAGTTTTTTTTTTGTTAATTCAATTACAATAAAAATAATTGTGTTTTAGAATAGCTGACTTCATAAAAAAAAGTAAAGGTGAAAAATTTTTCTAAATACACACCATTGTATTGTACCATGGACAATTTTTTCTCACTAAAGGAAGCTATTTTTCATTTAAAAACAACCTACGAGTACTAAATTTCAAGTAAATACGTTTATTGGTTTTAAAGTTATTGTTGTTATTAACTAAAAGAATTTAATTTTTTTTAATTTTAACACCCTGTATCTCCAAAAGTAAATAAGTTTGACCCCTCATTAACTATATCGTTTTGTTCAATTTTTCGAGAAGTATCTACAGTCAAACGTTGTAAGTGTCATTTGGAAACACCCTGTATGTATGAAATATTAGATATTTAATAGAAAATATTAGATACTTACAATTTTGCCACAGACTGAACAGTAGATTTTTCCCATATCCATAGACAGCTCTTTATAAGGTTTAATCCAAGTTGAAGCACTGGTTGTTTTAGGCATTATAAAATCACAATCTTCCTTTTTGTTACGCACAACGAGTGTTTACGCTTTGAATATCAAAACAAAAATGATTTACAAATCTGAGCATCAAATTAGAAATGTTTAGGTACCTAATTCAATAAACTGGGAGATTTTGGAAAATCCCTAAATTAGGAACAAAACTATTAGCCGTTTACCTGCTGTTAAGATACAATAAATTGTAGATAGATTTGGGGATTAGATCATAAAATGCAAATGAGCGAACCCTTAGCGATTATCCAATAACTGAATGCCTCAGTGACCGAGACTTTCTAAGAATGTTGAGGGCTACTTAAATTGATCTTCTTTGAAATTGTAAATGTTTTGTACCTGTAGAGATTACGCACTTAGATCATTTCTTGATTAAAATGACTACAAAATTTTATACAAGAATTGAAATAATTTGGTATGTTTAAAAATTTTCAAATACAGTATAAAAATCTGAACTTTTATGCACTTTATGCAAACTTTTATACAAATATGCCAAAATATGAAATATTTGCATAAAATATGCACAATATGCAAAATATGCAATATGCATATTTGCCGAAGTCTATTTATTACCTTAAAGCGAATACAATTTAATTATATACTTACTATACAGTTTTTCCATTAACAACTTAAAAAAAAAGTCTATGTGGCTAAGAACAAATTTGTTTTGTCGACATACAAAAAAAATTATAGTGGTTACAAATTATCGCTGAATTTTTTTTTCAAACGTCACAAAAGTGACGTTTTTTTTGAGACGTGATTGACAACATAGGTACAAAAGTAACAAAGTCAAAAGCTCAAAAGGTTCGTAAACCGCAGTTAATTTGGTAGGCAACAATACTTCGATTATAATCTTTGCTGTACACAAAATATCTGCAGAAATACGCGATGCCGTGGTATCTTTGGAATCAGACATAATACTCTTACTTTTGGGCTACAATAAGCACAAATGTTCACAAAACTTAACAAACAGAGCAAAAATCTGGGCATTCTGTAAATACCGCGTTAACTGATTTTAATTCTTCTTCTTGATGTGCCTATCCGTTACGAATGTTGGCGATCATCATGGCAATCTTATCTTATCTGCAGCAGCGCGGAAAGCTGCACATATGTTGTATTGAACCAGATTCTGAGGTTCTTTAACCAAGATGTTCTTCTTCTTTCTGGACCTCGTTTTCTAAATATTTTTCCTGCAGGATGGCTTGGAGGAGAGCACATCTGGATTCATTTCGCATAATATGTCCGAAGAATTGTAACTTTCGAGATTTGATGGTGGTCAGCACCTCTCGGTTCTTATTTATTTTTCTGAGGACCTCCTCATTTGTGACTCGGTCAGTCCACGGGATCTTAAGTATTCTCCGATATATCCGCATCTCACTCTTTCTACAGTTAATTGGTTGACGTAGAGTTGACCTGGTGTTATTCTTTTCTTGCTAATTATCATAAGCTCTGTCTTCTTAACGTTTATATTGAGTCCATATTGTTGACTATAATACGTGATTTTGTTCATAAGAACTTGTAAGTCTTCTCCGCAAATACTATGGTGTCATCTGCATATCTGATGTTGTTTAGCCGGTAACCATTTAGTAGAATACCTTTTTCAGTTTCGTGCAAAGCTTTGATAAATATTCTTTCAGAGTACAGATTGAAGATTAGAGGAGACAAAATACAGCCTTGCCTCACTCCACGCATGATTTCTACATAGTCAGTGTGTTCATCTTCATCTCTGAGATTTGCTGTCTGATTCCAGTAAAGATTTCTAATTATAGAAGATTTTATTTCGTTGATCTTTAATTTCCATTTTTTATTCCATATTTCAATTAAGTGTATGGTTTGTTGTAATATTTCAGCTGCTTGTATGGTATCTGGGTTTTTGACCAGAATTGCAGTCTTATTAGGCAATGTTTCGATTGTGGATTCTTCTCCAGTTGTGAAATCAGCTGTAAAGATAGCGTAGATAATTAGGCCCAAGACACTGCCTTGCCGAACCCCCGAATTTGTGTTGTGGATGTTAGACACACTTTCTTCGTATATTGCATAAAATAGTCTTTCTTAGTGGTATGATTTTAGTATCGTGTATAGCGGCTGAAATATCGAGTTCTTCAGTTTAAATAGTAATTCTGGATGCCAGTTCTTGTCAAATGCTTGACTAGCATCCAAGAAAATGGCAAATAAGCTTTTTTCCTAAAAGGTTGAATCTTTTCTACCATCCTACGCACTTGTTTAGTTGTGGCGTGTTTTTGGCGAAGACCGAACTGATGATTAGGTAAAATACTGTTGTTCTGTATTTTAATAACAGTCTACTTGCAATGACTTTTTCTGTGACTTTGGACATAACTGTTAATAAGCCGGTTGGCCAGTAAAATGTAATCTCATGTGAAGGATTTCCTTGTTTTGGAATCGTAATGATTTCTGTTAACTTCCATTATGCAGGAAAGTAGCCTGTTCTTAGTATCGAGTTATTATTTCTGTTTCTATCTTCTGTAGATTTACTATTTCTTTTCTGGGTAGATTATTTAATATGATGGTCATTCTCAGATTATGCCCAGATTAGGATTTGCCCATTTGGGGGATTGTTCATTTGATTAGGACTGTCTAAATATTCATAGATGTTGTCATCTTCATTTGCTCTGTTTGTTAGTGGCTAAAATACCTTTTTAAGTATTTTGCGAAAGAGCCTGTTTTCTCCTGACCTGTCTTTAACCATTTTAAATCTTTGGTTCTGATAGGTTGAATTTGGTTTTGTGACCGCTTGGTTGCAAAAAGAGGAAGTGATGAGATTGCATGAATAGTCATAAAATCTTTGAGCTCAAAGATCGGTGAAGTAGAACATCTCGTTTTCTTCACGGATAATTATCCAAAAACTGGCTTCTAATGTCTTTATGGTTCCAGCGCGTGAAAGAACAAAAGTTTAAGTTTATTACACACCATTTTTTCGTCAGCGGACATACTTACCTTCCCTCTGACAGGGAATTTTCTCTTATAGAAAAATGGCATAGAAAGTATGCTGCGCTTGTGTACTCTCCTGAGGAGTGGCATACAATTATAAAAGAATCTAATAAAAAGAAGCCCTTTAACTTGTTGTGAAGCAGGAAAATTTTCTCAATGTACAACTACTCTTAGAGAATATTAAAAAGAGTACTCGAACTGATGACCAGCAATCTTTAGATTTTTCCAATATTTTTTCCTTTTTATTTAATAGTAATAACAGAAAAGCATTTTACGTTAAGCATTCTGTGAATGGTACTTACAACCCCGTTACTGTTGCCAAGAAGGATGTCCAAATGTGCCATTGCTGTATCTGTTGATTTACAACAGAAGTATATTGAGCCTAGTCGGATTGCAAAAAAGAAATTTGAAAATGTGAGATATTATTATCCTACATACCTTCAGTGTATCATCCCTTCTACAATAGTTTACAAGAGGATGTCAGTCCTGATGTTGCTGATGAGGTCGCCGAGCTGGTTGATTAAATAAGATTTTGGGTATTTATTATTAATGTAATATGTAACAAGCCATATTTTTTTTAAATAAAGATCTTTGAATCTTGAATCTATCTCTTCATACCATTTTAGTAACTGGTTTTCCATTTTCTTGTCCATATTTACCTGCAATAAATCAAAATAGCGCTTATAATAACGGATATTCAACAATCTATAGGTATTTCACTAAAAATCTTACCTTTTATGATAATATTATAACTTTTCTTAAGTGATCTCTTTAAAAATCAACACACGCCAACATTCGCGTAGTTAGATTTTTTCTAACGCTCCGACGAACGCGATCGCTGCGTGTTAGATTTGAACTAACAACTGCTGTCGGCTATAAGATAATAGGCACTCCCTTCCATTATTTAACATAGTCTTATACGAGTTTCCATAGGAGTATTCCTAGTTGCAGAACCCAGAAGAAAGCAATATTTCCAAAATTATCGCGAAATATTTAAAAATGTTAGATTTTTTCTAACGGTGCGAG
The DNA here is from genome assembly GCF_040954645.1 of Diabrotica undecimpunctata. Classification (NCBI taxonomy): domain Eukaryota; kingdom Metazoa; phylum Arthropoda; class Insecta; order Coleoptera; family Chrysomelidae; genus Diabrotica; species Diabrotica undecimpunctata. The sequence goes on along the minus strand of NW_027312267.1, from coordinate 1,430 downwards.
TGATAGAGGGTTAATACAACTGTCAGTTTAAACTATTTGTATATACCATTGATAGAAATGAACTGTCATAAAACTTTGCTATAAAAAATTGTCAAATGGAGTATAATGAAACATCCTGAATGATTTTATTGAATACTTACTAAAACCGTCACAATTCTAATGAAATGAACATTAGTTTTGTCTTTGTATTTTGTGGAATATGATTTAATTTCGCATTGCTTTTCACCTAGATTTATTAGAAATTTCTGGTAATTAGTATAACAATTACTATGGGCATAATTTAATATGAAACTACGAATGTAACTGTTTACGTCATAATTATTAAATAATAACAATGCTTGAAGTGATTTGCTAGTTAGTATATGTAATTATATTATTATAATTACATAACTATCGATCTGAACTTGTTTCAGATCGTATATCGTTTGGTGAATATTAAATATTTATTGTGTAAATTATTTATTATAAATTTTATAATTTATGCGGCGAAAATCATAAATATTGCCGTAATGGCTAGGTTTATTAAATTACAAATACTATATTGTACGCAGTAAACAATTGTACCTACAAATAACAATCGATAAAATTAAATATTAAACTCAGAATACCTATACTTAGTCCAGGATATGACGGTTTTCTGCTTAGAATTCTTTTTAAATAAATTGGACGTGAAATTTTGGACAGTAGATAGAAAACAGCTCAAAGATCAATATGTACATTTGATGCACAAGTAAACATTGACTCTAAAACGTTCATTTTTATTTTAAAGAGCAACTCTTACTGCCAGAGTTTATAAAAAACCTGATTAACATAACGTCAAGAAAGAGTACAGAGAAGTATTTTTTTTCCACAAAAGTTTTATTCATTATATCAATGAATCTATGTACTTTTTCTAGTATTAAATGCTTTCTCTGAAACCGAAATGATTAAAATTATTATCATTTATTATCTTCATAAGTCTTGTCGCTATTAGCTTCCCAAATATTTTAGGCAATTTACCAGGTTTACGGATAATTATATTATCAACAATTTTCCATTGAGTTGATACAATTTTTAGCCTTAGTGAGGCATTGAAAAGTTGTGTTACTATAACTATTTCTTTTTCTGGTAACTCTTTTAAGATAGTTCCTATTATAAGGTCATAACTTGGAGCTTTTTTAGTTGTTAATCTATATATAATAGCAGTTTTTATTTCTCTTTTTGATGCTGGTTTAACTGCTCACCTGACTGTTGGATGGATGCTAGAATTTCGTAAATAGCTGGATATGTTCCAAATGTCTTTGAGTTTTTTTGATCTGATCTCGCTCATAAGCCATCTGGGTTTCTTAATTCTAGGATATAATATATTTACTGGCTTGGTTTAATTTCGTTTTTAAAATAAATTTTACCAAAAAACTTAACCTGTGAATATTTACTCTGAGATAGCGCGT
>NW_027312266.1:0-33672 GCF_040954645.1 Diabrotica undecimpunctata | reverse complement strand
ACGCGCTATCTCAGAGTTGTGTGCTAGTAAAAGGGATTAAATCAAGATAACCCCTTTTGCCGGAATGTGATAGAAGAAATATATATGAAAGTATTGCTAGGATATACAAAGTTATCCCTTTTTGCAAGAATGCGGTGTCACGCAAATCATATTCGTATCAGTTTCTTGTCAGTACTTGTCTAGATTGTGAAGAAAGCACAACGCAAATTTTATCAAGGAACGTTCACTACGATGGCAACTCGAAATAACAATTATTATTCCTCCACGTGTGGTATAATTGTTGATTATTGATCACTAACATTCCATACTTTTTTTTAGTAAAAGAAAATATACAGCAAGATTTTGACTCAGACGACAGCGTAAAAGACCCGGCCTATGATCACATTCAAGAAGACCACCATAGTGATTCTGGACACCGAACAGAGAAAAATGGCTCAGATGAACCAAATTTTGAAAACAATGAAGAACATGGCCACCAATGCACCACAATATTGAAACGAAAAGTAGGAAAAAGAAAAAATAGACAGGTTTTACGAAATACGGGTAAAGGATATGAAACAGACAAAGGAAAGCAATAAAGCTAGGCAGTCACGGTCACTGCGAGATTGTAGAAGAAAGTGTAAAAAAAAATATTTGGAGAACATAGATTATCTCTGTTTCAAAATTACTGGAGAATGGGCAACTCCGGTAGAAGGGTAAGTTGTATTGCCTCATTAATTCAAATTTCTGACAAGAAGATACTACTAACAGAAGTGATACTGATAAACCTTCAAAAATATAGGGAAAAGTGTTTTATCATATTTTATAGAAATCCAAGGAGGAAGAATCCAATGCTGCAAGGTATGTTTTTGTGCTATTTTTTGACAAAGTAATAAATTTATAGAAACTGTTACAAAAAAGAAAATGTCATCCAACTGTGTATTAATATGGCTGATAGCAGAGGCAGGCATGAACCAAAAAACAAAATTTCCGAATCTAGAATGGAAATCGTCTATAGCCACATATCAAAATTTCCTGCCTATGAGTCTCACTACTCACGATAAACATACTAGTAAAAAGTATCTAGTAGCAGAATTAACAAAAGCTAAGATGTATCAAATGTATACCCAGGACATAACATCTGAACCGGTTTCTTATAAAGTTTACTCTCAAACAATTGATAAATTAGGCTAAAGTTTAACCAAGGATACCTGTACAATTAGATATTACAGAATATAATACAAATTATTATATAATATTCAGAATATTATTAATATTATCAGTAAGACAGCTGATGCAAGGAAAAAATATGAGAATTTATTAGCAGATCATCATATAGAATTTGAAACTGCTTACGAATCAAAGAGATTAGACAAATTAAAATGTATAAACAGCAAAAGTCAAAAAATATTTGACTTACAACAGGTTTTTCCTATTCCTTACTTACACACTAATACCGTGTTTTACGTGCCAACGAAATTGCTTCTTGTTTATTTAAGAGTTTTGCTAATTTACCTTCTGAAATGCTTTCTGCTAAAAGGAATGTTAATAAAGAGAAAGAAGAGAGACAATAAGACTGAAATTTGCTGGAGAAATATGAAATGGCTAAGATACACCAAGAATTTGGCATTATTAATTTTAAAACATCGCTTCAGGAATATCAGCCATTTCAAGAAATAAATTTTAGAAGACAAAAAAAGATACACTCATCGATTATCAAGAACATTACTTTAGATAATTTGTATGAAAAGCCAAGACAAATAAGTGAAAAAAAAGTAGCGATCTTTCAGAGCTTATTATGTTAGTGATGAGAGTGCAAAGAATGTTATCGTGGACTTGCCCAAATCCCACGAAATTCACAAGATCTGGATAATACTGCTGACACAGATAAAGACATAGATAATTATTTTAGTGATGACGATTTTTTATAAAAATATTCTAAAACAAATATTTGTGTAGTTTATTATTTTAAAGAATACAGCTTCCGAAAAATATTTGTGTTCATCAAAATTTTTTTTTCTTCCTGCGAAAGCTATTCTGTTCGTATTATATAGATATATGTTTTTATTTTGTGTTTAGGATGCGCCTTTAATTCTCTTTCTAAGTATCATCTTGATCAATTGTTAATTTGTAAACGTATCATCAGATTGCTATAGAAACCGCCATGTTTAATAAACTTTTGAAAAAATTTACGTTTTTATTTCTTGTTCTGTCAATGCTATATCCAGAACAAAATATTTTCTTTGCTTTATTGTGGTTGCCCTTTGTAAGTAGAAATTACTGCAGTTAACACTACAGTGCACATTAATGTTAACCAAGTTACTACCGAGCATAAGGTATAAATCTACATAACCCCCTTTACCAAGATGATTTTATGTTCATTTCAACTATAACTTGACTTATCTCCTTATGCTTTCTTGAAATAATTAAACTAATAAATATCCTAAAATATTTTTTTTAATTTATCAAAATATTGGACACATAGATATTAATTTAAGAAAAAACACTAAATATATCTAACAGAATGTAAGTCGGATCTAGAAATATACAAACGTTACTAATATTACGTCTATAAGGTAACAAAAAGACCATATGAACTAAAAATGTCTGTACTGAAAAACTTACAAATGAGAGTTATCCCCTTTTGGCTTCTAGCCACAGAATTTTACTCTAAGAAATAACACTTGCGTTGAAAACGCTGCTCTACCACAATGTGTAACCGGAGCGAAGTTTCTGGGGATATATTTGGATGCAGGATTAACCTGGAAACAACATATAGTTATTCTATCGAAAAAGCTTTCCCGACAACTTTTCCTCTTTAGGAATCTTGTACAGGAGACTTCCAGGGAAACTATTTTAACAGCCTATCATAGTAATTTTCATTCTCATCTGACATTGCTATTCTCTCCTGGGGTCACTCTTGTCACATTGATAAAGTGTTTGCGCAACAAAGAAAGTGTGTTCGTGTTATCTCTGGGCTCTGTTATAGAGCAGATTGTAGAACTCCTTTAGAGCTTTACAAATTTTGACTTTACCTTGTGTATATATTATGCAGTGTCTGTTGCACATTAAACAAAATCTTGATCAGTACAATGCGACATGTAGATTTCACAAGTATCCCACCAGATGTAATAATAATCTTATACCAGAATTTAGCCGTCTTGAGAGATCCAGAAATGGTTCAAGGTATTTAGCCATAAAATTCTATAACTTAGTGCCAGCTAGAATAAAAGCTCTTGATTTTCATCAGTTTAAGGAGAAAATTAAGAGTTACCTTATAGTGAATGCCTTTTTTACGTATGAGGAGTATTTAACCTCCAATTTTAATTTGTGTAATTGTTGTAGTATATCTTAAAACACTGTATTTATGTTTTGTGTTTATATTTATGTGTTTATTAACTATATTGACATATTTTATTTTTGACTTGTAAAAAATACTTTTGTATTGATGTATTACCAATAAACCATCTATCTATCTACCCATAGCCAATCACACAACATTCATCCGTTCCATATCACTTTTCAAAAAATCCCTGCTTTATTATTGTTTTAAGAAATCAACGATACTGACAATCAAAATAAAAATTCTTTTATTTTTTTTTTATTTTTTTTTTATTTAATTTAACGTGCTTGTGACAGCTTCGGCCATTAGCACGAGGCACCGTGGATACAAACTATATATAACGTACAATTACATATTATAATATACTATAGTTATATATTATTTAGTAAGTTTTCTAGGCTTCAGGAACTGGATAGCTTTGATGACTTGGCTCTGGTTCGATAATATATCTGTGATGTCGCCCTTCATGCCCAGTTCTTGGCGTCGTTTATTGTATGAGGACAGTCCACAAGGATGTGTAGAACGCTTAGTGGAGATTGGCAATAGTGACAGATTGGCTTTGGTGTAGAATTCATTAGGTGACCATGTGTAAATCTGGTTTGACTGATACGCAATCTTCTAGCAACAACCATCTCATTTCTAGTTATACAGGGATAACGAACCGCTCAATAGTCTGATCTATTTGGTGTAAAAATGTAGTGGATTGTTTCCAATGATTCTGCCAGTAATTTCGTACGAGTTTCTTTATACTAGTTTTTAGGTCACTGGCAATTTGTATATTACGTGGTGTACAATTGGATACAGCAGCTTCTTTGGCAAACCGATCGGCGTTGTCGTTACCCATAATCCCGATGTGGGAGGGAATCCATATCATAGTGATATGGATGTCGTGGATGATAAGATTTTGATAAATATCATGGATTTTTTCTACAAGAGGGTGATTAGTAAATAGATTATTGATGGACTGGATAGAGGCAAGGGAGTCTGTACAGATGGCAATATGTTGATTGGGTGCTGTACAGAGTTTGAAGGCTTGGTAAATAGTATACAGTTCACCAGTGTGAACGCTGCATGTGGCAGGTATTTTACATGAGCTAACGACTGTTTCCGTAGTGGTAATCGCACAACCAACCCCCGTTTCGCTCTTTGATGCGTCAGTGTAGAGTACCCGATCGAATTTCTTAAAATTAAGAATTATTAGTAAGGATTTCCTAATCAAATCCTGGTTGGTTTCTGCCTTACTAAACTTGTAAGTGACACATTAAATTTCGGTCAAGTTTTGGTTTTGTAAGGATGTTTTGGATGCTGACATATATATTAAGCTGCCGTAATCGAGTTTAGAGCGAATAAGAGACCTATATACTTTTAATAGTGTACATTCGCTAGCGCCCCATTGGTAGTGGGAAAGTGTTTTGATAATATTTAAAGTGTGATATGAAAGTCGGGAGTCGAATATTAGTCTAGAATTTTGCGGTGCTCGACGACTGGGAGAGGGTGGTTATGCACTAAGATTTTAGGAGCAGTGGAGAGTGTTTTTCTGGTGAATTTAATGAGTTGTGATTTTGTAGATGAGGGGGACAGGCCGATGGCAGTTAATCTATTTTGTAATAAGTCCACTGATGTTTGGACAAGTTTGCAAGTAGTAGTGGTCGCCACACCATGGCAATAAATTACAAGGTCATCAGAATATGTAGTAAATTTGACTGGGGAGGGAAGACTGTGGCATATATGGTTAATTGATGATAGGCAACCATTTACAGAGACTCTGAAGAAAGTGCTTGATGAATTTAAAAATATTACCATTATGCCGTATAATAATAGTTTATCGAGAATAATCTGTCTAAGTATTTTATCGAAGGCAGCTTCAATATCAAAAATGCAGGCAATCACTTCTTTACTGTTATTAATAGTGTTGTGAATTTATTAATTGTTAAGTCTTTAATTTATAATGTCTTGTTCTTATCTTAATTCATTAAAAAGCACAATGAATGATATTTATTTATTTTCACTAAACATACATAATTTATTAAAAAGCGAACGTAACATTTTATCGCGAGCGCGTCGTCCGAATTAACTAACTGTTTTCAAAATAAAAGTTCCTCCATATTTATACGAAAACAGCTGCTCTAGAATCCCATGGATTTTGACCTCAATTGACCTGGTTTCGCCTCGAATGGACAGGCCTAATTCCGGAAGATTCGAATGGAACCAGTTTTTTTATTACTTGGAGTTTATGCCAGCTATTCGAAGGTCTCGTATATTCTAAAACAGAACAGCATTAGTCATAATATAATACGGTTATTTTTAGGCCAGGATTTTTATCGTAACATTGCCCCCCTCTTAAAAGATGGTTCCTCCTGGAACCTTGTCGGGACTGGAACCGGAACTGTATGCTGGTATCGGCAACTGGACCCTCTTTTACAACTTCCAGTTGTATAAAAATGACAAGGGACGGTTTTCTCTCCGCACCAGTAACTATGCGGATTGCAACAGACTAACACCTGGACTTCGGTGTCTTTGAAGATCTCCTCCACCATATTTCGGATAACCCTCCAATCTAATTGGCGGCACTCCAACTTTGGCATGGCTAACTTTTGCACGTCGGACTCTAGTACGTGCTCTCTCAATTGAAGTAAGGCTTCCCATACATCTCGGTAGGTAGGTTGGTCACGGGCAGTGTCTTTTGTTACCAGGTAGAAAAGGTAACGTGATGCATCTTGGAGTTTCAAGGTTTTACCGGGAGCTGGCACCTGGCATTGAAGTTCTGCAACTCGACCAAACTTCCTTCGAAAGACGGATGCCAACCCTGGTGCGTCTTTGATACTGGCCGGGATGGTGAGGGCCAGCGAGTAGTCATCGGGGAGCGCTAGTAGATCTTGCTTTTCTTCAGTGGTAACACCATGTCTCGCTTTACCGGTACCTCCATAGGCACCCATGAATTCCTCAAACGTGAGGTCAGACACATCGTGGACTTGGTTTACTTCCACTTCTTCATCTACGTCGTGGTCACCTTCGAAGACGCCAGCCGTTATGGTGTACTATCATCGGCTTTCCCTTCGGAATCTTGCTATTCGGTAGATGACATCGTTGATCTTCTCCATAATGAGGTATGGACCTTCCCAAAACTGCTGCAATTTGGAGAACAACCTTTTCGCTTCTTGGGATTATACAGCCATACTTTGTCGTTCTTCTTAAAGCAACCCTTTTCGGCTTGTGTATCGTACCGTTTCTTCATTCGGTCGCTAGCGATCTGAAGGTGGGAACGGACCAACTCATGTACATCGTCCATTCTTCTTCGTATTCGATCACATAATCTTCACCTGCTACATCTTCTCCAGGTCGACACCCAAACTCTAGATCACAAGGTAGTCGCATTTCGCGTCCGAATAGGACTTTCGCTGGTGTCTGGCCTGTTGATTCGTTAACAGCAGATCTGTAGGCCATTGTGAAGAACGGAAGGTATTGGTCCCAGTCTCGCTGATGATCGGACACCATCTTTGTCAAATATTTGCCAACTGTCCTATTCATCCGTTCTACCATACCATCAGATTGCGGATGATATGCTGTAGTTCTTGTTTTCTTCATGCCTAGTCTATCACATATTCCTTGGAATAGATCGCTTTCGAAGTTCCTGCCTTGGTCACTATGGATCTCCAAAGGCACTCCAAATCGGCTGATATATTCTTGGATCAACTTATCTGCAACGGTGGCGGCCTTCTGGTCTGGAAGTGCGTAAATCTCGACCCACTTAGTGAAGTAATCCATTACTACCAGCATGTACTTGCCTCCATTTTCACTTTCTGGAAATGGCCCAGCGATGTCCAAAGCTATTCTTTCAAACGGGCTTCCAACATTATATTGTCTCATAGGAGCTCTCCTTTTTCGGTAAGGCCCGTTACTCGTGGCACAAATAGTACATTTCTTACACCAGTCTTTTACATCGTCGGAACTGTTCATCCAATAAAACCGTTCCCGAATTCGCTGAAGGGTTTTCCTTACACCAAAATGCCCTCCCGATGGACTGTCGTGTAACTGACGAAGTACTTCGGCTATTCTGCTCTTTGGGATCACCAACTGTCTTCTCTTCTCTGAACCGTCATCATTTTCCAGGACTCGTTTAAGCAAGCCATCTTCGATGATAAATGAGTCCCACTGGGCCCAATACGTCTTAACTACTGAGCATAGGTTTGATATTTCCTGCCAAGGTGGTCGACGGTTTTCCTCTTTCCATTTTCGGATTTTCTGTATAACTGGATCTCTCTCTTGTTCTTCCCTGATCTTAGTAGGCGTCCAGTCGTCGTTGACAATCGTCGTTCTTAGCACTGCTGCTTCCTTGGATTCCGTTTTGTTGCAGTGGGAACACTCTGCTGAGCATGGCCTTCTGGAAAGAGAATCAGCGTTTCTGTGGCTAACTCCGGCCCGGTGCTCAATCTTAAAATCGTATTCTTGGAGTCGTTCGATCCACCTGGCTATCTGACCCTCTGGATTCTTAAACTGCATCAACCACTTAAGGGCGGCATGGTCGGTTCGGATTAGAAACTTTCTTCCATAGAGGTATTGATAGAAGTGCTCTACTGATTTCACTACTGCCAGAAGTTCTCTTCTCGTGACGCAATAATTCCGCTCAGGTTTTGAAAGAACTTTACTAAAATATCCGAGGACTCGTTCCTGTCCTCCTTGAATCTGAGACAGCACTCCTCCAATTCCCACATTACTTGCATCTGTATCTAAGATGAACTCTCCTTCTGGCAGTGGATACCCTAAAATTGGTGCTGTTATTAAATGCTTTTTCAAGGTCTCAAAGGCATTTTGGCAGTCTGTATCCCAGCGGTAATCTCTTGCTTCCTCCGTAAGTCGCGTTAATGGCTTAGCGATATCTGCAAACTTCTTAATAAACCTCCGGTAGTAAGTACATAGTCCAAGAAAACTTCTCACTTGATGTTTGTCAGTTGGTTTTGGCCATTCCTTAATGGAATCGATTTTTCCCTTATCCACGGCCACTCCTTCTTTACTGACTATATGACCCAGATAATTGACTTTACCTTGAAATAGCTGGCACTTCTTGGGGTTTAACATCAATTGGGCAGCTTTAAGTCGATTAAAAACGTTTTCTAGATTCTTCAGATGTTCTTCGAATGTCTCCCCCAAGACGATTATGTCATCCAAATAAACCAGGCATGTTTTCCAAGATAACCCTCTCAACACATTTTCCATAAGCCTCTCAAATGTCGCAGGAGCATTACAGAGTCCAAATGGCATAACGTTGAATTGCCACAATCCAGATCCTGTGGTGAAGGCTGTCTTTTCTTTATCTACTGGGTCCATTTCTACCTGCCAGTATCCAGACTTCAAATCCAAAGTAGAAAACAATTTACTTCCAGCCAATGTGTCCAATGTGTCATCGATCCGAGGCAGAGGATAACTATCTTTCTTGGTAACGTTGTTCAGCAAACGGTAATCCACACAGAACCTCGTCGTTCCGTCTTTCTTCTTAACCAGGACCACCGGAGAGACCCATGGGCTCGTAGAAGGTTCTATCACCCCGTCTTTCTTCATTTCCTGAACAATCGTTTCAGCTTCCTCTCTCTTCGCCTGTGGTAATCGTCGAGCTGTTTGACGAATTGGCTTAGCATTACCAGTATCAATTTTATGCTTAACAACGGTAGTTCTTCCCGTCTTTCCTCCTATCGGTACGAAAATATCACGATACTGCCGAAGAAATTCCCTTAATTTCCTTTTCTCCATCTGATTTAGAGACTGTCCTGCAACTGCAACCATTTGGTCGAATTTGTCGTTGGAATTATCAGATGTTGTCGCCTGACGGATTATGGATGTCACAGGTACACAAGTTCCTACCTTTGTCTCTTTCTTGATGGTCACTGGGTAGTCGTTGACATTGATAAGTCTCACAGGAATTTCTTTGGCCGAAGTCACCAATTCCTTTCCAATTATGATTCCACGGCCAACCTCATCGTCGTGGTTCCAAGGCTCCATCATAACAGGTGTCCCTTCGTCTACAATTCCCTGTAGTCGCGCTACTATGATCGTTTCGCTTCTCGCAGGCACGACTGTATCTTCTGTAATGGCTGCTTGCACAGTGTTGTCATTATGTGGATGGAGAAATACCTCTTCGTTGCCAACTTTGATTACCTTATTCTTAAAATCCAATTGGAATCCATGCATATTCATTACGTCCATTCCTAATATAACATCCTCTTCGATGTCAGCAACTATAACAGTATGGACGAACTTTTCTGCTCCAATTCCCAATTGTACCTGGATTTCTCCATGAATGTTAGCATTTTCACCTGTAGCGGTCCGAAGTCGCAACCTCGTTGGTAACAGTTTCTTTCGGCTGTTTATAACTGTCGGGCGTATAATGGTTCTGGTCGCTCCGGTATCCACCAACAACGTATGCTTTTTACCATTTATGTCTCCATCTACATATACACTATCTTCACGACATTTCAAAGAAGCTATTAGTATGAGAGGGTCTTTGGAAAAGTTCTGGGTCGAAGCTGCCCCCCTAAGGCTGACCCGTTCTAGTTTTCCTGATGGTGAGTTTCTTGATTTGCGTCGTACCTAGGGTGCTTACAGGAGCTTCGCACGTGTCCTATTTCGCCACAATTCCAGCATCTGATGGTCTTCGTTTTCTTATATGTCATGCTTTTCATCATATTAACGAGCTGGTCAAGTTTATCTTCATCTCCTTCCTCTTTTACAGTCCTAACTTTACTGTACCCACCAGAGGCCTGCGTAGCTGACTCGTATTCGAGGGCGGCGGATAAGACATCAACCAGCGTCTTGTGACGAGCTAATCGTAGTGTTCTCTGCATTTCATGATCACGAAGACCATCAATAAACGTTTGAACGGCCAATTTTTCCATCATGTCTTCGGGAGCTGTTGGATAAGCATATCGTACTAATCTGGCAATATCTACCTCATATTCTTGAAGAGCCTCATCTTTCTTCTGTCTACGATTTTTAAGCTGCGACTGATATACATGCTCCAAATGTTCGTGGCCATATCGCATATTTAACCTCTTCTTCAGTTGTTCGAAATCATCGGTCTCCTCTACTGCTATGGTCTGAAGCACATCTAAGGCATCTCCTCGAAGAGCGATAGTCAGGTTTACCGCCTTTTCTTTTTCAGACCATCCATTTGCTCTTGCGGCTGATTCGAACTGTTTCATGTAGTTGTTCCATGATGATTTTCCGTCGAAAGTTGGGACTTTAACATGAATAGAACCTCCACTTCCTTCAAATTTCGGCCGTGTCTCCAACTTACATTTCGTCTCGTCTTCTTTTATCTCCACTGTAATTGGATTGTTTCCTCTCTCTGCTGTCCCGGTTTCCTCCATCTTCTTTTCCATCTCTTTCCATATCTTTTCTTCGAAGGCCAACATATCGGCAGCAACTTGGTTTTTTAACGAAGATATTCTATCGTCCAGGGCAGACATCTCAGAAGTGACTTTAGAGATTTCCGAAGAGATGTTAGCAGAGACTTTGCTTTCCAGAGAAGAAATCTCGTTAGAAACTTTGCTTTCTAAAGAAGCGATGTCGCCGGATACTTTGTTCTCCAATTTCGAAATCGACGAGATGACAGCATCATGTTTGTCTTCAAATATATAAGTCTCTGGGTCTAGTCCTTCTTCTAGCAAAGCGTTCTTTAGTCGTTGGACTAACTCAGCCTTTTTTCCGGTGGAAGATAATTCTCTGTCTTCAAGATGTCTTCTTAAATTAGTCACTGTCAGCTCATAAATCGTAGCCATTTTCACAATTTATTTTATATTCACTTGTATTATTATTATAAGTCTAATTTATGTTCGATCTCACTCTGACACCATTTGTTGTGAATTTATTAATTGTTAAGTCTTTAATTTATAATGTCTTGTTCTTATCTTAATTCATTAAAAAGCACAATGAATGATATTTATTTATTTTCACTAAACATACATAATTTATTAAAAAGCGAACGTAACATTTTATCGCGAGCGCGTCGTCCGAATTAACTAACTGTTTTCAAAATAAAAGTTCCTCCATATTTATACGAAAACAGCTGCTCTAGAATCCCATGGATTTTGACCTCAATTGACCTGGTTTCGCCTCGAATGGACAGGCCTAATTCCGGAAGATTCGAATGGAACCAGTTTTTTTATTACTTGGAGTTTATGCCAGCTATTCGAAAGGTCTCGTATATTCTAAAACAGAACAGCATTAGTCATAATATAATACGGTTATTTTTAGGCCAGGATTTTTATCGTAACAATAGCTTCGGCGATGTGGGTATAAAGGAGGACGAGGTTATCGCTTGTGGAACGATGTCGGCGAAAACCAGATTGTTCTTTAGGTAAAATTTGGTGAAAAATTCTTTTTATTTACTAGCACAAAACCTTATCTCGAAATAAAACACTAAAAGTTTCTTCAACTAATCGCTTCTTTGAATTTCTTATCTGAAACAACTTTTATCTCTGATGAAATTGATCGCTTTTTCTTATTCTATCCCCAAATTTCCAGGATCTATTAATAAAACGACCGGGTCTAATTACTTATAAGCTTTTTTTATTTAGAAAATCGCATCAACCAAATGGCCATTAGCAAAAAAATTATTGGATTACATTAGGTACAATTACTGCATTACAATAAGATTAATTAAATATTGTGGTACTTATTAATGTCTTTCAAGAAATTTGTTTGAGTCGAGTATTGTTAAAGTTACAGTCTGCACCTAGAGCTTCTAGAAGTGTTCCTGGTATCTTGTTGTTACTTCGTTGTTGATTGTAGAGGGAACATTTACATAGTATGTGCATTATTGTTAGTGTCATATTACATGTTTTACATCGCGGCGGTTCGCAATTTTTAATTAAGTAATTATGCGTTAACCGAGTATGTCTGAGTCTGAGGCGCTTTACCATTATTTCTTGGCTTCTTGACGTAGGTAACACATTCCATGTCTCTATGCTGGGTTTCACTTGTTTTAATTTTGAGTTCGACACATTCCATTTATTTTTCCACGCACTTAAGATTTATTTTTTTATATAAGCTTTTATATCCGTTGATACCGATGTGTTTACGATTTCGAAAACGTCACTCACTATCGCGTCTTTCTCACTATGGTCGGCAGTTTCGTTGCCTTTTATTCCTGTATGGGATGGAATCCAGATGAAATGTATCTCATTATGATTAATATAAGCCTGAAGAAGGACCGTTTTAATTTTTTTTAAAAGCGGGTTTTTTGGATACAGTTGTCGGATGCTTTGTATGGCACTAAGTGAGTCTGTTAAAATAATATATTTGCAGTTTGTTGTCAGATTGATTAGTTCTATGGCGCGATAGAGAGCATACAGTTTAGCTGTATAGATAGTACTAACATTATATAGTTTAAATTTAAGTACCTTCTCTGGAGTTACTACAGACGCTCCCACACCTTCGGATGATTTTGAACCATCAGTGTATATCTGAGTATGATTTTTATAACGACTAAGGATTTTTTAAAATGGGAAATAATTAAATCATGTTTAGTGGAGTTTTTGTCCAATGACGTAAGTTCAAAGTTATATGATGGTATGTTTTGAATCCAAGGTGGATTATGGTCATATGTGTATGCAAGACATTCAGGTATGACAATATCAAACAGATGCAAATGGTCTTTTATTCCTTTATGGAAAGGTTTAACAGAACGGTGATTTACATTGAGGTTTGGGAAATTATCAGTAAAAGTATTTCTATAGACGGGATTTTTTGCATTATTCTTAATTTTTGTTGCATACGTTAGACTAAGCTAAGCTCTTCTATTACTTATAAGCTTCTAAACATTATTTAGCTAACTTTCTAATGTTTATCAATATAAATTGTTCTTATAACTTAAATCACTATAAAAGACCACTCTTCTTCGAACACTTCTTAATGCCAAATTATTATATTTACAAATTTATCATATACAGGGCATTGCAAATTTATACTGTCGTGGTCTTTTTCATAAAAAAAATATTTTATTTTTAAGTTAATTTTGAACTAAAACAATATATTACACTTATATCGAAAAACATTTATCATACACATATACCTACATGACCAATACAAATAATTTGTTTGCAACAAATGTAATCCAACCATAACTACGCAAAAATTTGTTATATATTGTGCCTCAAAAATAATTCTTCTAGCATTCTTAGCTTCAAAAGTACTGATAATATCATTAACATTAATTAAGGATGCTCGTTTGTGTAAAAACAGATATTACACTTAGATTAGACAGTCTGTTTCTCAGTGCATTAGTAATGTTCGGGTAACCTTCCTTTAGTTTATTTTAATAAATAAGACTTAACCTATTTCTTGATGCGGCTTTCTTTATATTTTCGTCAACTGATTAAGCGTGGTGCTTGAAACTTTCTATTTTAAATTTAAATTCTTTAACGTTGATATCCGCAGTGTAGATATTTGCCAATTCTTCTGCTTTCATTTTTAGATCTTTTGTTTACATTTCTCTAATTCGAACTTCATTTAAAAATCCAAACTTGATGTTTATGTTATCCAAAGCCTTAAACTTCATTGAGTTACGTAATCACCCGGTCAATAACTTATAACGTATATACTTAGTACACATTCTTAGTACTTATCGGAGTTTCATTGCTACACAGCTCATCAGATATTTTTTCTTTTTTCTGTGAACTTAGATGGTAGTTTAGATCACTCATGTTTACTAATAATTGACCCTCAGTAATGGTTTTAGATGAAGCAGACTTTCTGTAAATTCTTTAGAGCCTTAAAAGATCTTTTCTTTGAAAACACTCATTGGCATGATTAACATTTTTCAACAAAGCATGCCAGAAATATGCCAAAACGATAAATTCAAGTTTCTCCAAGAATTTTACAAAAGGGAGCAGAAACGCGGCAACTCTTAGTTTGAAGTGTTGATAGATCGTGGTTTTTAACATCCGCTGAAGCCTGCACAACTTTATCATGATGTTTATACATAGATTTGACCACATTTAATCTTGGAGACCATCTTGTATGCTTTGAAATTTTAATTACAGTAGCACATATTCTTGGAGAATTGTCCAGTGTGAAGTTGAAGCCACAAAGAAAAAATACATATCGTTCAAAGTTCCGAAAAAATCTAAGCCCCAATATTAGCACTGGCTTCATCAGCACCATCTAAATTTAGGGAACGAGCAGCACACTGGACAAAATATGCTCGTTTTCCTGAAGTAACTTGGACTAAACTCTTTTATATTTCTCGACCATACTTGTCCCATTTTAATAGGATTGGCCTGCACAGTTCTCTAAGTTTAGTCCATCTTTGTCTAATTTTTTAGGATTTCTTGACTGAGACCATCACCTGTTTTGTCATTAACTGGGTGAAAATTAATAAAACTCACTTCTACCTCTGATGTATTTATTTTGACGTAACGAACTACTTGAGTCATTGGCTCACTGTGGCTAATATCTGGAGTGCAGTTAAATATTAAGGAATAGTATTTTGCATCCAAAATGTCTTTTATTATCTTTTGCCTTATGTTATTGAAAATTGTTTAAAAAAATTTATCTTGTATTTTTTGTGAGAAATAAGAGATTTGCCCTTTCTCAGGACTTTCAATATGTTATTAAAGAGGGACATTGTAATATAATCTAAGTTCTAAAGTGTTCAAGAACTTTTCATTGCATAAGTTGATAAAATCAAAGTCTTCTGTTATTCGTAATGGACTTCCTTGTTTTAAATAGAATAGTATCGGTAATGTAGTGCAATACCGTCTTTTAGTGAGACTCTTTTTGCAGCTCTACATCAATATCGTCATTTCCTTAACAAGATTCTAATGCTTTCCATGAACAGAAACAAAGTTTGTGGTTAGATAAATTTTCATGTTCAGACAAATTTTAATTGTGTTTTCTCCAATTAGCAAGTTCTTTTCTTTAGCTAAGGCACACACTTAATTTAATGTTAAAACCCTTTCCAGCCCAAATTATTTTTTATTCAATAAATTTTGTCGAAAAAAATGTATTTTATAGGAAACGATACAAGAAAAAATAATTGTTGATAACTTTTGTAAAAATTTTGCATCCAATAGTCTTCAAATTAAAAAAAAAATGATCCCATTTGGAATCATTTGTCGTTGATGGTACCTGAATTATCCATTTATAAAACTTGATATAGTGGTCTGGTAAAAAATTGACTATAATAGGTAATACGTTTATTATTGCACTTACACTATTAACAATTTAATTTTGTACATGGAAACTATGTACATGTAGTGGCCAGTGTCCTACGCCGTTAAATCAAACAGCTTGCACTGGTGCAGGATGCATTACTTGTCTCTTATTTGGTGTAATCTCTTGAGAAGGACGTCCTCGTTTTCTCGTGTCGGACTTTCCAGCTTTCAGTAACGCATGTCCAACTTGAGATTTGAATTGGAGAAGGGTGATGTGTTTCACTTGTTTTTGTTTGCAATGTCTTCGGTACAGCAACCAGGAGTTGACAATAGATGTATCAATAAGGGTTTGTTTAATATTAAAATAATTAAACTTTTTAATACGGTGCTAGAACATGCTTTCAAAAATTTGGATTGGATGACAAAGGGAATAAAAATAGATGGAGAATATCTAAACAACTTACGTTTCGCCGACGATATACTTATAATAGCTGAAGATCTAGGTATGGCAAGAGAGATGGTACAGGAACTCGTTGTGGCTATAGAAAATGTAGGTTTAAATATAAATATCTCGAAAACAAAAATCATGACCAATTTGGTACCCAACCAGAACATCAGTATCGGTGGGAAAGAAATAGAACTCGTAGATAGATATAAATACCTGGGACATGAAATTATGATTGGCAGGGATAACCAGACTCATGAACTGAAGAGAAGAATCGACCTTGGGTGGGCAGCATTTGGAAAACTGAGAGAAACTTTTAAAAGTGAGCTGCCCACATGCCTAAAGAGAAAGGTATTTGATCAGTGCGTCCTCCCAGTCTTGACGTACGGAGCAGAAACACTTACCTTAACAAAAGCAGCAGCTACCAAACTGAGGGTCACGCAGAGAAGAATGGAGCGATCCATGTTAGGAATAACTCTACGAGACAGAATAACCAACGAAGACATCAGGAGAAGAACCGGAGTGACTGACATCATCGAAAAGATAGCCAGACTAAAATGGAGATGGGCAGGACATATAGCCAGAATGATAGATGGGCGATGGAAGGTTATTGAAATGGAGGCCAAGGGAAGACATGAGAAGGTCGACGGTCGGCCACCTACAAGATGGACTGATGATTTAAGAAGACTCAATAAAAACTGGATAAGAGCGGCGCAAGATAGACGGGGTTGGAAACATGAGGAAGAGGCCTATATTTAGCATTGGACTCTTGAGGCTGGATGATGATGATGATGATGTATCAATAAGATTAAATATTATTCTTAAATGGAATCTTTTTGGTTTGATTTTGATTCTATATAGTTTCACAAGCATGTCATGCAAATCTACACCCCCCATCGAAATATAATATTCTCTGGCAATAAGTCTGTATGCAAATTTTCTTTCTTCTGCACGCACACTGTTTTTGAGGCCCCGACCCCGCTACCGAGAACACAGACTACTAAATCGTTTCAGTATTTGGCATAACAAGCTTGTACTTACCCCAGATCCATGAATTAGATTAACTCTTGTGTCGCGTCTTTTAATGAAGAAAGTAACTCGGTATACAGTGTCAGTGTAACAAAGTTTATGAATCGTGCAATAAAATTTAATATTAATTTGGGTATTATTATTTATAAAAAAATTAATAAATTATTTTTTCAAAGTATGCCACCTCCTCAAATTTGCCGACCAGGTAAGTGAAGTGACTGTCCCGCTCTAGTTCCATAGATAAGTTAAAAATTAAAATAAGTGTATTTATCTCTTTAACCAAAAATATACTGAAAGTGTAGCATTTCAAATCACCTATTATATGTTAAAACACCAAAATATTTTCTCAATTCTTTTGCGTCATTGGGATTGACAATATAAACATTTTAAGTCTGTCCATACAACACGGATGCGTATTTCCTTGGTATTTCTTTCTTTGATCGTGGTACCGATTAATATTGCACGTCAAATAAACATCCACTGAGATTGCTGAGAAAGTATTGCGGGAAAGAGATTTACATCACTCTGCAATGGATCACCGAAGTGGTCATTTCATTGTTTCGAGTCCGGATTTTTTTAAAATTCGTACTGGTTTTTCGTTTTTCGTTTGTCATGGAAATATAGTGTAGTGTAGCAGTTAAATGTACAGTTTAAGTGAGAGTTGGGATTAAAAGCTTGAAAGGAAAAAATGCGGCGTGTGTAATCTAAAAAAGCCGACAAAATTTCTATTGTGGAGTGGTGAATTTAATCAAAGGCAATGTGGAAGTGGTTTTGAATTAATCACTAATTTCTTGTATGTGTTATGTCCAATGTGGAAGATTTGTACAGCATTACACAATTTAAGAGGTCCACATGGTTTCAACCAAGAACTTGAGAGGCCGAGTTTTGAAGATTACAAGTTGATAATCCGAGGCCGAATTCAGTGCCTAACTTCCAATCAATCGTCTAATAGTTTTCTCTGGTCATTTCAGACCATTTTGCAGCTTGACTGAGACGCATTTGTGTTTGTTTGCAGTGCTTTAGTCCAATTCTAATCCCAAGAATTTTTTAAAGGAAATACACCAGCCGATACAAGGTACTTTTTGTTAAAATTTTATTAAGTAAAAATAGACATTTTTCATTAAAATTTGCTTTCAAGACAAGTTAAAAGATTGTATTAAATAAAATTTTAAATTTTATGGATTGGCTAATTGTAATATTTTTAAATGCCAATAATTTTACAATTTAATTAATATTTCAAAAGGTTTTGATATTTCAATCTTGACATATGACAGTTAGCATTATCTTCTTCGGACATTTGGTACATAACCATAAATTTTTAATTGTTTTGTTTGTTAATCATGAATGTGTTGCTTGTGTAAGTCCATTTTAAAAGAGGTAAAAGAAATAAATTAGACTTACAATCAATTTAATTTTTTTTTTAATTTTCAATTTAATTTTAAATTTAAAATTAAATTGATTGTGAGTAAGTCTAATTTATTTCTTTTACCTCGTTGTTTTGTTTGTATTTGAAAGTTGACCTCAATGTACCGGTTTGTTTGCTTACCCTATCTCCAGCCCAGTAATTTCTGTCCCCAGTTTCAACCCCCTATAAGTAATACCCAATATGGTAGGCATTATAACCGCTACAAAATTAATAATTGTCTAAAGGGTGGTTATCTCTGTGAGTTCTCATAAAAATATACAAAAGACCTTACAAATTGTTCCCAATATATCCTAACAAATATTTTAAATTTAAATAATTGTCCCCATTAATAAATTTTGAAAATAACTCTTCATAAGTATATTTTCACTATGTTACATATTATTATTTAAATGCGAGGTATTATTAATGTTTTAGGATTAAAAAGTATTTAAATCTGTCTCTTGTGACTTTGTATACGATAAAATATTCCTCTCATATAATTGTTTATTTTAATGTTCTCTATATTTGTGTTTATGTTTGAATACGCTCTGTTGAATCGTTGATTGTTTGAGTATATTTGAATAGAGATAAATTTATTTTCAGGCTGACTGTTTATCTTAACCACATAATAATCGTATGAGTTCGCCGCTTATTTTTTTTAAATATGTATATTTTATCATAATTTAGTTTAAACGAATTATCAATAATAATGTAATAAATTAAAAGAAAACATTATTCACTGTAAATTACCTGAAACAAAGCAATTGGTTTAATAGAAAATAATTTTTTAGAAATTGTGAATCGAGTTCTACAAGATGTGATCTAATACATAATTCACAATGTGAAATTGAGGGAAATTGTCTTTTTTTTTCTTTTATGGCTTTAATTGACTTTAGTCTTGTTGATCTAGATTATTGTTTTTATGTACTTTGTCTCTGAGATATTAACTGCTAGACTCGTAGGATGTGCGTAAAATTAAAATATGTATAAATCTTTTCTAGGTCTTTTAATATTAAGTTAATTATGTCTAAATCGTCTGCGTAAGCTATGACTTAGTTGATTTTTGTAAATATTGTACCTTCTCTATCTATAGAAGGTGAGAACTTGTTCCAAAGCAAAGTTAAAAAGTTTTGTTAATATTGCATCCCCAACCTTCGTTAATATTAAATTTATCGGACAGTTCATTTTGGATTCTTACTTTTGATTTTGTCTCCTTTAACTTGTGCATTGCGTTATATAATTCTTTTTTAATTATTAAGTCATGCGTTTGTTTGAAATCTACAAACAGATGATGTAGTTCGGAATTCCGTTCGTAAAATTTTTCCAGTGTTTGTCTTACTATTTATATTTGGTCTATAGTTGACCTACCTTTTCTGAATCCTCCTTGATAATGCAATACTGTTTGTTCCATTATATTGTTTAGTATTCTTTCTAATAGTTTGCTAAATATTTTGTATCCAACGTTTAGTAGTAATATTCGCAGGTGATTATGGCAGTATAAGTTATCTCCCTTCTTATCTATAGGGCATACCACTGCTATTATCCATTGTTCCGGCATTATTTCTGTATTCCATATATCTAGTAATAACTTTGTTATTTTACTCTGTAATCTAGGTCTGCACCAGCCTCTCTGACTAATCTTAGCTCTTCTATTTCGTAACGTTGATTTTGTTTATTCAACAGTTCTTCAAAATATTCTCTCCACCGTTTTAGTACTGCTTGTTGGCCTGCTAGTAGCTCACCATTTTTGTCTTTGCATAATTTTGTTCTTGGTTGGAAACCTTTTGTTTTCAAAATTTATTTCATGATAGAATTGTTTTATTTCATTTTTTTGTTCATGTTCTTCTAGCCGCCTTTCAAACTTTTTTATTTTGTTTCCTCTTTCTAAATTGTAGATGTTTTCCATATCTTGCTATTTTTTTAGAGGTTCTGAAGTATATTTGATCGTTTTTTACCTTTCTCTGTTTCCTCGGCGTTAATTTTTTGTGTATATTTAATAAGCACAAGATGTCTTGTTTTAAAATGTCTGAAGGTTGTCTTGCTTCTATTAAGACGTGGTCGATCTGATTTATTGTTTTCATATCTGGAGAAAACAATGTTTCTTTGTAAACATTTTGTGTACAAACTTTGTGTTGCCTATCACCGTTTTTTGGTCTGCTGCGAAATCTATAATTTTTTTTCCTTACATGACGCATCAACCACGCAGTGTTATTAGCGTGTATGGATTGTGATACAGAGTTAGAACTTAACAATAGCATATTAACCATAGCAATACATAATATTTTTAGTATCACTGTCTTTTCCAAGAGCACTATTTAATGTTGATGGTATGTTATACATTTTGCGTTGCCATAATACTTAGGGCACTGCAATAAACAATGTTTTACCGTTTAGACACTTTACACATGTCACACACAGGTTTATCAGCACATTTTATTAGGTAGTCGTGTGCTAACCGAGTATGACCAAACCCGAGGCGAGTGAAGGTTACTTGTCCTCTTCTATTTTTAAATTTTGGGAATTTTTGATTATTAATATCAACTTAGTACAGCTTGGATGGGGAGTTCTTTCATGTATCCTACTATATTGAATTAATATTTTCTTTAAAGAATGCTTTCAGGTCGGTGTGAAGAGATTTCGTATTCTCTTCTGCGTTTGGGTTAGTAGGTGCATTTTTTGCTATTTTGTCTACAATCTCATTTCCTTTGATTCCAGTATGTTACGGTACCCATATAAAATTAACTTTAATGTTTATATTTTCGGCACGTTTTAGTTTCTTTTTGATGAGAAAGAGTAGTGGGTAATTAGAGTCGAGTTGGTTTAATCAAGTTTAATGCCATTATTGAGCTGAGAGAATCTGTAATAATGATATTTTTCTTTTTATTTTTGTTAAATATTAGAACTAGTGCTTTTAGTGTCGCATACAGTTTAGCAGAGAACGTTGTTGTATATAAAAGTAATTTGTGAGCTTCTGTATAATCTGATAAGTAGATTGCTGCCCCAGTTTCGTCTTCGTTTTTGGCGGTATCGGTGTAAACTTTGAAACAGCTACCATATTTGCTTAATATTTTAAGAAATTTCTGATTAAGTAGACTTGCTGGCGTTTCTGATTTGTTTAGGCACAATAAGCTGGTGTCAGTAGAGGAAAGGAAAGTCGAGTTTTCCAAGAAGGAGGAGTTTGAATTAAGAACATATCGTAGGTGCCTGAAAAATGGATACCTATTGTTAACAAGTAGATATGTAGGCGGTAATAGAAAGGGTGATCAGTTCGATTTAAAGTTTGGAGACAACTTTTAAAGCGGTCAGCCGCGGCATAAGAAAGACTCAGATATTGTCTTCTAAATGCGAGTGAAATCTCTCCAGTTTTCATTATAAAGTTTGTATTTGACTTGTGTGGTGTGCTCCTATTTAAAGACCTGTATTTCGAATAACATCTATTCTTTTTAAGTACGTTTTTTTGGAGGAGTTGTAAAAAATTGAGCCGTAGTCCAGTTTGGACATACTAGGGCCTTGTAGATAATATGTAGTAATGTAGAAGAGTCGGCGCCCCATTTTTTATTTGCGAGTGATCGTAACAAATTTATTTCAGGCTGACATCTCTTTTTAAAATATTTTAAATGTATCTTCCAAGTTAGTTTTTGGTCAAAGATCATACCAACGAATCTAACTTTGTCTACATATTTAAGTTGTCCTCCATTTAAAGTTCTTCGGCTGTATTTGGTGACTTTTCGTAAAACATACTGCTTTGGTTTTGAGGGTATGGTTTTGAAGACCACTTGTGAATGACCATTCTTCAATATGATTTATAGCTTTTTGGACATGGTTATGGATAATTGTTAGGTTTTTTCCTCTACAAAGTATAACTAAATCATCTGCATATAGCCTAGCTTTTACAGGACGTTCAATTTTTGCTATAATAGAATTCATAGTTACAAGAATAGCTAAGGTTCGAGCCCTGTGGTATACCATTTTCTTGATTTTTTGTTGAGGAATATACGCCGTTTATTCTGACTTGAAATTGTCTATTTTTTGAAAAGTTTGATATACATTTGAGTATATTAACTCCTATTTTCTATTCGCTAAACGTTTTTAAAATTGAATATTTCCATACTGAATCGTATGTTTTACTAATATTGAAAAATAGTCTAATACAGTGTTGTTTAATTGCGAAAGCCTCATGTATTTCCGATTTTACATTAATACGATTTTCTACAGTAGAACGAGGCTTTCGGAAGCCACTTTTTTCAGGTATAATTAGTTTCTTTAATTCAAGATACCACATGAGTCTGTTATTTATTATTTTTTCGAGCATTTTGCCCATACTACAAGTAAGAGATATTGGCCTATATGTTTCGGGATCTGATTTTGATTTACTTTGTTTAGGAATAGGAATTTTTATTGAATTTCTCCAGGATTCTGGAAATACATTTTTCGAGAAGATTAGGTTGTACATGCTGAGTAAGTATTTCTTAAATGGGTTCTTCTTCTTAGGGTGCCTGTCCGTTGTGAAAGTTGGCGATCATTCTGGCTATGATGAATTTGTTGATTGCTATACGGAATATCTATGTTGAGGTATTTCTATACCATGCTCTTAAGTTAGCAAGTCAGGATATTCTTCTTCGTCCTGGGGCCCTTTTTCCTTCAATTTTACCTTGCAAAATGGATTGAAGTAGCTCGTATCTGCCTTGATTTCTTATTATATGTCCCAAGTACTGCAGCTTACGGCTCTTCACGATTTTGACTAAATCCCCAGTTGTGTTTATCCTCCTCAGTACTTCTTCATTGGTAACTTTCTTCTCTCCATGGTATCTTCAGGATCCTTCTGTATGACCATAGCTCAAAAGCCTGAAGTTTTGATAGAGTTTCCGCCTTCAATGTCCACGTTTCTACTCCGTACAGAAGCACTGAGTGCACATAACATTTAAGGAGCCTTATTTTTGTTTCTAGGGTGAGGTCATGAGGTACATTTTTGCCTTTCCGATGCGACATTTAATCTCTTGGGTATTGTCCCACGACTCATTAACTATAGTTCCCAAGTAGTTTTATTGTGAGACACGTTCAATTCTCATTTGGTTTACATACAGATTTGCTCCAGTTATGTTTTCCTTGCTGATAATCATAAGCTTGGTTTTTGCTGGTGTTTATATCCAGTCTCCTCTTTATATCACTCTCAAAAATGTGCTCCGAGTACAGATTAAATATCAGTGGTGAGATTATGCACCCCTGTCTCACTACCCTTAAGATTTTGAGCTGATTTGTATAGTGTCTATCTATTCGGAGTACCGCTGATTGATTCCAATACAGGTTAGCTATTATTTTTAAGTCTTTTCCGTCAATCCCTGCCCTTTTCAGCACTTCCATCATTTGTTCATGCCTGACTCTATTGAAAGCCTCCTTGTAGTCAATCAGGCATGCAAAAACATTACAGCTGACATCTTTACATTTCTGAAACAATACCTGCACGCTAAATAAAGTTTCTCTCATACCAACCGCATTCAAAAATCCAAACTGATTGGTCGCAATTTGTTCCTCGCATTTCTGATAAATTCTTTTGTAGATGACTTTGAAAAATAGCTTCAGCAGATGGCTTATTAGGCTTATGGTCCTATAATCTTCACAAACTTTTGCTCCTGGCTTTTTGGGCAATGGTACGAGCTCCGATTTGAGCCACTCTACCGGACTCTGAGATAGCGCGTATATTTCATTAAATATTTCAGTTAATATTTTTATTTCTTCTGCATCTAATAACTTCAACAGTTCTGCAGGAATTCCATCAAGTCCCGGTGCCTTTCCATCTTTCATTTGTCTGACGGCTACCTTTATTTCTTTTGGTAGGATTTCGGTACCTGAATTGTCTTCAATAGTGGGCTCTTCTATTATTCTAAGGTCATGAAAAAGCTTCTCCAAGTATTCTTCCCATACTTTCTTAAATCTTCTTTGGTTATGGCAAGATTGCCTTCATTATCTGTTATTTTTCCGCTGTTGCGTTTTCGGAACTTTCCAGCTATTTCCTTTACCTTTCGATGAACATTGAAGTTATCATATCGACTCTGATACTCCTCTATTCTTTGGCAATGTTTTGTTTTTTGTTTCTCTTTGGCTTCTCTTATTTTTCTTCTGACGATGGTATATATTCTCTGATATTCTTAGAGATTTTCTTTGTTTTTGTTTCTCTGATCCATAAGTTCAAGTATTTCATTGGTCATCCACGATTTCCGTTTCTCTGCATCTTTCTTCAGATGCAGATTTCTATGCATTTCATTTCTATGCCGTTGACCGCTTCGTGGGTATATTATCTGGCCCATGGCACGAGTTCTTACAGTTTTTCATTACCGTTTCTAATTCATCCATCGATACTGGAAAGTTTATTTCGCTGTTATTTTGATATTCATAGTCTATGGTATATTTTTCTTTATTTCTTTTGTTCTTTCAGAAATTTGGTAAATAGTTTGCATCGCTTGAGTTTTTTTCATAACCTAATGTCAGTATATTTGATATTTCCTTTTGAGATTTATATAGTACATTATTTTGCTCTAACTGATTTATTGACTTGTGTGATTTTGTACCAGATATTCTTTTTATTTTTTTCCATACAGTTGTCATTGAAGTAGAACTGTCAATTGTTAAAACGTATGTTATCCAAGATTTGCGCTTTGCTTTTTTGATAGTAAATCTGGCTATAGCTCATAGTCGTTTGAATTCTAAAAAGTTTTGTTCATTTTTTTGTCCTTTGAATTTATTAAACGCTATTTGGATTGTTGTATTGCTTGTTTGCAATTATGTTTCCACCAAGGATCTGGATGGAATTTACTGACGAAGTTAATTTCCCCTATATTTTTATCTGCTGAATCTACTCGTATTATCAGTTTTGTAATACAATCTACTTTTTCATTCACATTACTGTTTTGATTTATGACATGCAAGTTGTGTTAGATATGGTTTTGAAATTTCTTCCAATCCGCATTTTTAAGTTCCATTTTACTTCTGGTATAGCTGTAGATGATACTTCGTTATGAATTATAATAGGATAGTGATCACTATCGTATGGCTCCAGTATCTCACGAAAGCATATGCGTTATTGATGCTTTGCATATAGATAAGTTAATAGCAGAAATTTCACTCGTTCTTATGTCGAAACGGGTGTCTTGTCCATCTTTAAGTAGATTTAGGTTAAATTTTTTTCAGAAGTGATTCTATTTTTTCTACCGAGAATCGTTAATTTTTTTGAACCCCATAAAGGATTATGTGCGTTGAAGTCTCCGACAATTAGTCGTGGAGTACGTATTTGATCTAAGAGGTCCGATATTTCATTATGGTTAAGTTCTTGGTTGGAGGGAATATATATGATGCATACGCAAAAGGTAGTTACGTCTTTGATTCTCACTACAATTGCCTCGAGGTTTGTTTCTAATGGTATTTCTATACTATTAATGTCATTCTTTATGTATACCGCTACTCCTCTGCTGGCTATTCTAGCATGTTGTCGATTTTTAAAGAAACAATTAAGGTTTTTTAGTTTATGTACAGTGTTGCTTTTAAAATTAGTTTCTTATAAACATAGAATCATTGGTCTGTATTTTGAGATTAGTATTTGCAACATTTCTAAATGGATGTAATACCCATTTATATTCCATTGAGTTAAACTGCTAAATGTTATTATTATGTTAATATGTGTCTATAGAGGCATCGCTTTCTGCCTCGATATGGAAGTTTGGATCAATATGTCGAAGAATTTTATTTCTTATTCGGGTGCATCTACTTTTAATTTTTCTGTCATTTAATTAAGAGTATATTTTTGTCAGTAGATCTGTGACTTCAGAAATTTCATTAATATATTCTTGCAATAATTATTAGTGGGTCTGAAGATACTGTGCAGTTTTCGAAGAAATCTATTAGTTGTTCATAGTTTAAGTATAAAAATAAAAATAAAAATAAAAATAAAATAAAAATAAAAACGTTTATTGCCATTCTAAGATATTTACATGTCAAAACTTAAGATATTTTAGCCTTCTTTCTTCCTCGACGTCCCGCTCGTGCACCGCCAGCTCTTGAAGATTTCTCCTTTCGGTTCCTGGATTTTCCTGGGTGGTGTCCTCGTCTGTTTCTGTAGGTACTAAAATCGGCAAACGTACCTACTTCCCTGCACGCCTGGTTAGACCCTGATCAGGTGGTCGATCAGTCTATGGGTGGATCTGTGTATCCTCTGGATCCTGTTCTTCTCGAGGATATCCCTGGTCTTTCGCAGTCTTCGAGTGGCCTGGTTGAAGAACCACCTGGTTCTGTTCTCGGCCACTTCCCTTAGTGGCGTGTATTCTAACCTGTTCTTGATTGTAGCATTCGTAACTCTATCCTCCCATGCTGTTCCGTCGATGATTCGGTAGCATGAGTTCTCAGTTGCTTCCAACTTTTTCCAGTGTGATTCCGCAATGGAGCTCCACACTGGAATAGCATACAGAATCACCGACCTAACATATGCTTGGTAGAGCTGAATTTTCTTCGCCTTCAAGAGTGGACTGGACCTAAAAATGAAAGGAAGTATTAGTTTTTTAGCTGCATTAGCTTTTACCTTAGTTTTTTGTGTATGCACCCGGAAGTTGAGTTTTCTGTCGAGGTGGACTCCTAGGTATTTGACCGTCTCTGTTTCCTGAATTCTGTTGTCTCCTACTGTGATCTGGTTCCGTAGTTGTCGTCTATCCTGGCCGAAAATGATGAACTGCGTTTTTTCGGCGTTGATCTTGATTTTCCATTTTTCGGTGTAGTCCGTGATTCTTTCCAGGTGGCTCTCCATGTTATCTATGATTCTTCTTTCGTCTTTTCCGGATGCATACACTGCTGTGTCGTCTGCATACAGGGCTGTAGAAGTCCTTTAATCTGTAGGGAGGTCTGAAACAAAAATGTTATATAAAATGGGTGATAAAATGCTGCCCTGAGGCATTCCTTCCTGGATTTCTTGAATCGTCGACATCTTTTGGTCTGCTGAAACTTGGAATGTTCTATTAGATAGATACATGTCGCAGATGTTGATGAGGTAGTGTGGAAGTCTAGCCTTGTCCATCTTGTAGATTAGTGCCTTCTTCCAAACCGTGTCGTAGGCTTTCTCTATGTCCAGTATGGCTAATCCTGTCTTCTGTTTCCTGTTGAATTTTATCTTCGTGTCGCTGATGATCCTTGCTAATTGGAGTTCGCAGTTTCTTCCTTTTCTGAAACCAAACTGGTCTTCTTGGATGACTCCTCTTCTTTCTGTATGCTTCACCAGTCTCTTGTAGATGATTTTTTTTAAGATCTTTCCCATCGTTTCCAGGAGTGATATGGGCCTGTAGCTTTCCGGTCTTCTTCCATCTTTCCTTGGTTTCAGAAGAGGTATAATCTTGGCGTGTTTCCAGTTGTTTGGAAAATGTCCTTTTTCCAGGCAGTATTTGAAGATATAGTACAGTTGTACTATGATCTTCTTCGGAAGTTCCTTGAGGGTGATGTTGTGGATTCCTTCTTGTCCTGGTGCTCTGCTTCCTTTAAGTTTCCTGATGATTTTTGCAACTTCACTTGGGCTGATGTGGTCTTCT
Source organism: Diabrotica undecimpunctata (assembly GCF_040954645.1). Taxonomy (NCBI): domain Eukaryota; kingdom Metazoa; phylum Arthropoda; class Insecta; order Coleoptera; family Chrysomelidae; genus Diabrotica; species Diabrotica undecimpunctata. The sequence goes on along the minus strand of NW_027312266.1, from coordinate 5,762 downwards.
TCGTCTATTTGGAACTCGTTCCTTCTTCTGATCCTGTTGTATTCTTGCTCGACTTTCCTCTTTGTTCTTGCATCTGACATATCCTGGTTTTGTCTGTGTGTGGCTGCCATCTTCCTTGATATTGCATCAACTTTTCCTTGGGTGTCGTAGTGTGTTCCCTCGTTGTCCATGATTTGTGGCATCTTTTGTTTTCCTCTTCTTCTTGCCTTCAGCATTTTCCAAACGTTTCCATGGTTTTCTTCAGCTCTTCTGATGTTGTTGTGCCACTGGTTTTCAGTAAGACTTCTCAGTCTTACTCTTATTTCTTCGGATAGGATGTCTCCGTAGTCCTTGAATTCCTGTCTTCTGGTTCTTTGGAATGCTCGTCTGGCCTTGTTTCTATCCTTGATGATGTCCTGTAGTTCTGTTGGGATGATCAGTCCTCTGTTGTTCGTCATGGATTTTGGGATGTTGGCTTCCATTGCTCGTTGGATTCTTCTTGTGATTTCTTCGATCTTTTCTTCTACTTCTTCTGTTGATTGGAATTCTCTCTTCATTTCCATTTGGTTTAGCTGTCTTCTGTAGTTAGGCCAGTTAGCATCTTTCCATCTCCATCTTTCTACTGGTTCTATCCTTGGCAAGTCGACTCTCGATGTCATCCTTCCTATTACTGGTTTGTGGTCCGAACTGCATTCGAAGTATGTTCTGACGTCTTCCATTATTACATCCTTGGTGATGAACAGGTCCAGTGTTGAGTTGTTATGTTCTCTTATTGGATTGATCCTTGTTGGTTCGTCTGGAGCGAATAACATCCTATCTCTGTCCTCGCAGTATCTTAGTAGAGTTGTTCCTGGTGCTGTGTCCGTCATACATCCCCATGCTGTGTGTTTGGCGTTGAAATCTCCTGCTACGACTACGGTTGGTGCAGAGTTAAGTAAGGCATCCAGTTCTTCTATGGCTAGTTCTTCCGAGTGTTTCCTGTAAATTGAAAAAATATTAGCTATACCTACTTTGATTCCAACACTTTCGAAGTGGTGTGTGTCTATCAAAACTTGATTCCATTCTATGTTGTTCTTAACATAGATGGCTACTCCTCTGTCGTTTGGTTCGTCTCTTCTTCCGAATCCATCGTAGTTTGTAATTCTTGGAAGTTGGGATTCCGTCATGTATCTTGTTTCAGACAGGCATATGACATCTGGGTTATGTCTTACCACTGTCTCTCGAAGTTCGCTGATCCTTAGCCTCAGTGATGCTATGTTGAATTGGAGAATCTTCAGGTGTTTATGGTTCATTGTAGATCTCTTCATACTTCATGAAAACCATTGCTTTTTCAGCAAATGATTTTGCTTGTAATAGTTCTCTCTTCATATCCTGAAGAATTGCCATCATTTTTTGGACATTAACTATTTCGTTAATTTCCGCCCAGGTGCTTTTGACTCCATCATTCCTTGGTGTCTGTTGTTCTCCTTTGCTTGCTTGTGCATATGATATGCCACTAGAGATCTTCCTGAATGTTGATGGATGGGGCGCTGGTGGAGCTGTCTTCTGAGGCTGGTTCCTCGCTCTTCTTGCTGCTTGTCTGTCGAGATATTCAATGTGCTTGCTGCACATGGGATAATTGGAAGTGTGTGCCTCCTGGCAGTTGCAACACTTCACTTTATTTATCTGTCCTTTCGGCAGAGGGCAGTGTCTTGTTTGATGTCCATTAGCACACTTCATGCATCTGGGCTGCTTGAAGCAATTTCTTGCTGAGTGTCCAAATTCCTGGCAGTTGTAACACTGCGTTGCCCTGGAAGGTTTGGAGTAGGCGTCCCATTTCACTCTGATGTTTTGCACTCCATTAATTTTCTTAATCTCCTTTAAATCTTGTTGTTTGTCGACTTGCAGTAAGTAGGAGCTGCTTTGTGCTCCTGGCTTCCTGGTTTTAAGTTCGGTAACTTTTCCGATTATGCCTTGCTCTCGTAGATCAGCTTCGACCTCGTCGAGGTCCATTCCTGGAGCCGCCTTCATGACAATTTTCTTCGTAACCTCAGACTTCTTTGTGAAGGTATGGAAGGCCGTAGAGGTTGAGATGAAATCCTGTTTTAATTTTTCGTAATCTTCGTTGGTCCTAAGGTACACCCTTGTACCTGCTTTTCCGGACGGTGATATCTGAAAGTTATTGTGCCCCAATAACTTCGTGATTTCTTTGATGAAAGTTGAGTAACTCCCTATTTGTCCTGCTATGACAAGGGGAGGTACCCTTTCTTTCCTGTTGTTGGCTGTTGGAGTGGCTTCTTCCGTGTCGACTGTAGATAAAACTTGATAACGGTTTTTAGTTGTAACCGTTCCGCTAGTTGTTGGTCGCTGTCTTGCACCTGCGATGTTTTCGTGGGAGTTTCTTCTTTGACATTTAACTGCTTGGAAGGGTTCCTCCTCCATGATTTCAATATTATTGGAAGCCATTGTTTCTGTGGTTTCTTCTACTGAATTTTCGACTTGTCCTATTTCGGTATCTTGTAACTGTTCCTTATCCTGGTGGGTCCACCTCTCCTTGAGGTGGGCCTGAAGCTTCTGTTCTTGAATAGTTTCCTGTGAAGTGGGAATTCTCGTCTTATTGGACTGGAAGCTGAAATTAGATCTGCAATTTTATTAGTAATAACAGTTTTATCGTCTTTTTTAGTCTTGAAAAAGACTAAATCAGAGATATCCTGATTTTTCTTACATGAGAACAATTCAGTCAACGTAAACCGTTCAGTTTACCGCCGACTGGATTGGGTTGGGGTAGCTGTTTTGTCATCAAGTGCCACCAATCACGCACTTCGATGTTCATCGCCCTTCCTTCTGGAACACATAATTAAATTTAATTGGTTGAGAAATGAAAAAGGTTTCATATAAAAGTTAATTTATCTTTAAATATGGGACATTTTCGGATCTCAAGTCAGTTGTGATAGTAGTGTCAACTCATGGTTTTACCCGTGTAGGGTAGCTCCCTAGAGCACTTTGCTCGAAGGGCTCTGTTTCTTTCTAAGACTCTGAAGCTGAGTTTTTTTCTTCTTAGAAAGAATGTGTTTTATTTCCACCTATAATAAAACCACAATGGCATTGTCTCTTCAAGATAATGCCACAATAAGAGCGTACCGGCCAACTACGCAATATAACACCATATTGCGCAATAGTTGGACAAATTAATAAACATGGGAATTTGCACCAAGTTGCAATCGGTTCTTCATACGTTTATTAATTCCACCGGAGACGACATGGCGCCCAACCTTTCAACGAACTCTACCACGACTCCGAGATGTCAGAGTTCTCATGCTCCGCGATCGAAAATCGCAAAAAGTTCCAACACGATGCCTGCATCAAAACCACTCAAGAAAACAGCGGGGGAGAAGCATCGGATGTTAGTATACCAAACTAACATGCCGATATCCACCTTCTGCAGCCCTGAAACCGTCGATGTGCCACATCTCCGACGAGCCAGCCTACTTGATGCTAAGTACCTGATGCAATGGATGTCTCCGCAGTAGCCAGTCACTGCCTGCCCTACCATTATGTGGTCCAGAGCACCACGGAGGCCCAGGCAAACTCGCCTACGACACACCGGCGACATGCAGATGGGAAATGTACAGCTAGAGAGGACGAAGCCGCCGTAGAGGAGCATGTCGTCGAGGATGGACCTGCAGATGCCGTCAACAACACCGATCACCGCCTGTGAGTGTTTTTGTGCAGTGCAAGTGCGCGCTACGCGAGTGTACGCGAGTGTAGTGTGTGTTAGAGGACTGTAAGTAGATCTGACAATATGGACATATACACTTTTAAATATATTTATGCATTTTTTTTCTTCCTATATGTGATTTGTAAAAAAAATTGTTTTCTTAAGTTTTTTAATAAAATCATCTTTTTTATCAGCCTCAGAGTCTCCAAAGCAGGGGGGATGTCATCAAGTGCCACCAATCACGCACTTCGATGTTCATCGCCCTTCCTTCTGGAACACATAATTAAATTTAATTGGTTGAGAAATGAAAAGGTTTCATATAAAAGTTAATTTATCTTTAAATATGGGACATTTTCGGATCTCAAGTCAGTTGTGATAGTAGTGTCAACTCATGGTTTTACCCGTGTAGGGTAGCTCCCTAGAGCACTTTGCTCGAAGGGCTCTGTTTCTTTCTAAGACTCTGAAGCTGAGTTTTTTTCTTCTTAGAAAGAATGTGTTTTATTTCCACCTATAATAAAACCACAATGGCATTGTCTCTTCAAGATAATGCCACAATAAGAGCGTACCGGCCAACTACGCAATATAACACCATATTGCGCAATAGTTGGACAAATTAATAAACACTCTGAGATAGCGCGTACCAAGTTGCAATCAGTTTTCATATGTTTATTAATTACACCGGAGACGACAGTTATGTCGTCTCCGGTGTAATTAAAAACGTATGAAAAACTGATTGCAACTTGGTGCAAGTTTCCATGTTTATTAATTTGTCCAACTATTGCGCAATATGGTGTAATATTGCGTAGTGGCCGGTACGCTCTTATTGTGGCATGACCTTGAGGAGGTCAATGCCCTTGTGGTTTTATTAAGGTGGTAAAATAAAACACATTCTTTCTAAGAAGAAAAAAACTCAGCTTCAGAGTCTTAGAAAGAAACAGAGCCCTTCGAGCAAAGTGCTCTAGGGAGCTACCTACACGGGTAAAACACACACTAGTCACTACTAGATTTTTGACTGAGTTGAGATCCGAAATGTCCCATATTTAAAGATAAATTAACTTTTATATGAACCTTTTCATTTCTCAACCAACTAGATTTAATTATTTGTTCCAGAAGGAAGGCGATGAAGGGGGGGAAAATCGAAAGGGCGTGATTGGTGACAGTTTGTCGCCGTGTAGCAATCGGGTCGCACATCTCTACACAAAAAATTGTCCATTGGTTGAAAATAATGAATTTTAATAATCTTTCGACAATTTAAATTTCCTATTGATCGATGCTATGGAAAATCCATCTTACTACGTCATAATCCCAAAGACAAAGGATTTTTCTGTATAAAAGAAGGTGGATTTTCTATCATCGGCCAGTTCGAGCTTGCCTCTCGTATTTGAAGACTCTAGGTACGGTGTTAATCATCCACCTAGAATCTGCCTTATTATTTCTTACCTTATTTGCTATTGTTGATATTTGTGTGCATTTTTATATTGATTTTATTGTTGATTCTATTGCATTTTTGTACGATTTTCTTACGGAAACCTCTACGAGGCTTAGCGTCTGAAAAACGTACGCATTTATTTGATATTTTTGCCATTTTATTGTGCTATTTTTCTGTTTGAAAATATTGTCTTACGTTAGCGTACGCTTGACATATTTTCGTATATATTTATTTGTGTTTCGTACGGCATTTCTTACGAAACCTCTACGAGGCTTAGCGTTTGAATACGTACACATTTATTTGATATTTGCCATTTTATTGTGCTATTTTTCTGTTTGAAAAACTACGGTCTCACGTATCATACGTCTGCCCTATTTTTCTTATATATATATATATATTATTGTGTTGTACGATATTTCTCACGGGAACCTCTACGAGGACTTAGCGTTTGAAAACGTACTTATTATTTAATCCTTACGTATAAATACGTTGACTAACTTTATTACTGTTATCTTTGTGCTATTTTATTATTGCTATTTCATAACTTGTATCTCTCACTTATGTTTCTTCCGTAATTCACAGGAACATTAGTTATATATATATTCGGTGTATTTCCTTCCGTAAGTTAAGGAAACACCCAAACTCAGGAGCTAGCGC
>NW_027312265.1:0-33687 GCF_040954645.1 Diabrotica undecimpunctata | reverse complement strand
ACGCGCTATCTCAGAGTTTTGCTTAATGTAAAATTGGGGTTGTAGCTCACTCCTTTCGAGATGATTTTAAGCTGCTTGGCTTTGTTTTTGTCGCTTTTAGAAATCTATGCTCCTACTGCTCTCATTTTTTCTAATAAAAGCTGCCTTAATAAAACAAAACTTATTTTAGAAAAAATTTGAATTATTATGTAGTGAAAAAAATTAAAAATATATCTCTAATTTATGGCTATAACCTTGAATGAACTATTAACCAACAGGAAAAGAAAAGAAAAAAAAAGGGAAGAAGACTACCTATCAAATTTTGTTTTGAAAGTTTTAAATCATAAATGAAAATAAGAGTGGTCAAAAATTTCTATACATCTTTGGATGTTTTCTTAACATTGTTTCTTGTTTTTTTTATACGCGGAAAAGTGACCAGATGACTAGTGTCAGCGATGTAGTTTTTTATATATTTTTTGCTATTTAGCTATTTATTTATACGCACATACGCACACTTTTGATCCGACACATCGATAAATGATTTGTAGAATTGTAGTCAACAATATAATCGACTTTAAAGACAGGTCCACGTTTTGTTTAAACATCTGTCATCGAATGAATATCCTAAGCGATTAAAAACAGAACGGTAATTTTATCTTTACATTTTCCTATAATAACTTTTCTGTTACTCGGTAGATACTTCATATCACTTGTTTTTAATTTTAAATCGACTGCCGCTTTTTAATTATGTTTCCTATTAGCTCGTAATGTTCCTACTAAGTGGGTTTTCCTGTTATTCAAATTATGGGCTAAGTGAACACTCGTGTAAAAATTATCCTTAATATATAAAGTTCTCCCTGTATCTAGAAGCGGATGCATAAGTTCCATAACCACTCTGGATGCCAACGACTTTTTAGATGGTGGCAGCTCTTCTTCACCGTACACTTTAACCGCGTATGTTTATCCATTTGCCACGCAAAGTCTACAATTTTACTCCAGATTTGTATCTTTTTCTAGGAAAGTATTACAAAAAACTAAGTTTACCACAAAATGGTAGCATAGTTTCGTCAATACATAACGATTTTCTAGGAGTACACATTTTCTAAAACTTCTCATTTAGTATTTGTACAAGAGGAGACATTTTATTGAGTGTGTTTCCAGGTGGACAGCTCTCGTTATCTGAAATGTGAAAGAAGTTTAATTACATTTTAAATCGACTTCTACTTATTTCACACATTTTATTAGACACTTTATTCTTATAAAGGAAATTGTTACTTCAATAATGAGTTCTGATTGTCCGTGTAACTCTGTGTTTTCTTATCATCCAAATTGTAAAAGTAAAAATAAGAGAATAAAAATTAGAGTAAAAGAAATGAAAAACGAAAATTAAAGCAATTATTCTCTTTCAAATGGTCTCCAGTTACTCGAAAACAAATGTTTCGTAAGGGATCAAATTACAATACAAAAAAATATTTTTTGTTCATCGTAAATGACCAATAAGCAGTTTTAATCTATCGTAAATTACTAAAGTTGCTTGAAATCAAGTGTTTATCTCATGGTTTTCTCTTAATCCAATCTGATAAATAATGCACTAATGTTAACATGGAGGTAGCTCTTTCTTACGTACCAAGGAACATTTATAATATTTATCAATACTTTGTTTCGAAATTTCTAAAATATTTCGATATTACTTTTCTTGGCCCCAGAAGAGGGCTACCATAAGTCCAAATAGATCGTAGTATTTGTTTATAAAGTAAAAGCTTGTTGTATATTGATAGAGATAACTTTCTTCGAAGCATCCAATATTTTTTTTGTATTTAATGTTCTTAAGTTTTTCCCTTTTTTTCTTAACATGAACTTTCCAGAGTAGTTGTGCATCTAATGTTATACCTAGATATTTTGCCGTATTTGCATATGGTACCTACTTGGTTATTATTAATTGTAATTGGTATATTTTGTATCTTTTTATTGGTAAAGTTAACGTGTATAGACTCATTTTCGTTCAGCCTAATTTTTCATTTTTTTATCCAGAAATGTATTTTGTTAACTGCTGTTTATAGTTTTTTTATTGCCTCTTTGATAGTGTCATCTACCGCTAAGATGGCAGTATCGGCAGCAATGGTGGCAATATTATTACGTTTTAATACAAGTATATCGTACGTGTATAGCAAATAACGGACCGGGCCCAAACCGCTACCTTTTAGTAACCAACAAATCTTACACTTGACGGTCGATAAACATTAGGTAAAAATCTATGTTTTATTTTTCTTGTTATCTTTAATCCAAATCATCGCCTTGCCCATTGCCTGTGTTAATTTCGTTTCATTTACATCTGTTAGTTTTTTTGGTTTCTGCTTTGATTTTCTATTTTTTCAAATTGTTCCTGATCTTTATTTCATATTCATACCTAATTTTTTATTTTTGGAATCATGCCTTTCTTATCGCGGCTACGGACGGAGCAGTGGATTGCATAGTGGTGCAAAAAAAGTTATGGTCTTGAAGTTTTGCAATTTTTGCAGATTTATTCCCAAAATATGTATAAAATAAATCGAACTCATTAAGGTCATCTGAAATAAGTATATCACAAAATGTTATTTTATTTCTTGATACACCATCCTCAATAACTGCTTCCAAGCTTACGGTTGCAGATTCACTTTTTTCTACAAAACAAAGAATAATAAAATACAAACAGAAAGTGTGCATCCATAAATAACTTACCTATCCTTCTTGTATCAACATACTTCCGGTTTGAACTAGGACCTGCAGTAAATTATTTGTGTTCGTTTACAGCTTTTATGTTCATTTATAGCTTTGCTTTGTTTTATTCACCACTATATAAATCTAAAGAACCCCATCACTAACATTTAACATTATATCCTGGATCAGCATCGGAAGCATAAAACTTACTTTCAAAGACTCTGAAATCACTGGTTACTCTCTTAACATAGACTCACACAATATTAAAGAGTGCAGATTATTAATAAGGGCATACAACTAATTCTTCTTCTTTCTCTTTATAAGCAATTCTGCTTGTTCATTGGCGGATTAATACATCTATAGAATGTTACACTTCATTTTTTACGCGGTCGTCTGATACTTTTTCTACCGATGGGCGACTTATCTTTAGCTATTTTGACGATGGGCGACTTATCTCTAGCTATTTTGACGACATTGGTCTCCCCCATTCTGCTTATGATATTATTCCATTTTTTCTTCTATTTTATCTCCATTTAATTATACACTGTACGTTACATTTTCTTTTAATACCTTCACTTTTTTTTTCGATTTCGCAGCATATTTCCTGTAATTTTTTCTCAGTAATCTGATGTCTGCCGTTTCCGGTAGCCTTTGTATTGTGGCTGTGTCGAGTCTTGTTTCTCAGGCATAGTCATTATTGTTCTTCTACTGGTTTTATAAATTCTTGACTTCATCTCAGTGTGAATGTGTCTGTTTCGGCAAATAGTGTTATTAGGGCATCCTGTCAGTCTATTTGCCTTTTTTACTTGATCTCTTACTTCTTTGTCCAGGTCTTCATAGCTGAATAGTGTAATTCCCAGATATTTTATTTCCATTACTTGTTTAATACTGATGCCATTAATTTCTATTTTACATCTAGTTAGTTATTTGCTGACTACCATTGTTTTAGTTTTCTGAGATGAGATTGACACTTCTCTGTTATACAGAAGATGGATTACATTTTTGAGTCTTACTCGGTCAAACGCTTTCTTTAGGTCAATCAGACACAGAAATGCTGGTCTATTATACTCTAGTGATTTTCCAGTAATTTGCTTTATAACGAATATTGCATCTGTACACGATCTTCCACTACAAAAACCCTAGCTTTCGTAGTAAATAAAAAAAAATACTAGAATTATTTCGCTCGTTCTCCATTCTTCCGGTATTTTATTGTGTTTATTAATTTTATTAATTAATGTTGTTAATTGTTCTATCATTGCTGCTCTACAATCATTTGTTCTTCTTCTATATAGAGCTTTTTTAGATAGTCAATCCACGTATCCTTTTCTATGTGTTTTGTTTCTATTAGTTTCTTTACCTCCGTTCTTTGACCTCTTATGAAGCGCTATATTGCCTTTTACAGATCGTAAAAATCATGTTCCATTTCTTTTGAAAAGCGTTCTCAGTGATAATTTTTTATTTTTCTTACAAAAGCATTTCGTTTCTAATTGTCTTGTATTCATGGTGTGACTCTCATGTGTGACTATTCATGTTTGTTTTGGTTGACATGTATATCAGGTAAGCTTTTTTCTTTTCTTTACATTTTTCCTTCTTTCTGCACAAAACCCCTGAGTTTTTCGCCCTGGGAATGATTTATTTTTATATATATTTCTTTAAACAAGAACTTCCTTGGCCGAGGCTAAGATATTAGACTTAATATTTGCCCAGTATATTAGACTTAAATTTTGCCCACTCCACCACTGTGATATATGTGTTTCGGCTTTTTTCGGTCATTCTTTTTTGGAATAGGTATCTTTTGAAGTCATCTTGTAAGCTTTCGACTTTTATCTCTGTGGTATATTCTTGTATTTCGTTATTACATATATGTGTTTTAATTCGGATTTTGCACAATACCAATTTATGATCGCTTCCTATTTCTGCTGGTGTTAGTGCTCTTACATCCAAGATTTAAGAGGGCTGCAACTTTCTATTCGACAGTATATAGTTTATCATAGATCTTTACCCTTTACTGTTATCAAAAGTGTATTTATAATGTTCTTTGTGAACGAAAATGTATTATTAATAGGTATCTCGTTTGTGCTGCAGAGGTTCGTCAGAAAGTATCCGTTTTGATTTCTGATATTTTCATTATATCTCTCTTTTATTCCTGGAACTATATCATTGCCAACACGGGCATTAAAATGACCCATAATGATTATATATTCATTATTTGGGGTTTCGTTTGTTACAATCTGAAGGTGTTCGTAGAACTTTTCCCTTATGGTGTTATTTCTGTTATTCTCTGGTGGATAGATTGCTATCAAATTCAGAGTTTTGACATCCAGTTTAACTTTTACCTTTACTAGTCTTTCAGAGGTATATTTACATTCTTGTACTTGGTGTAAAAAATTTCTGTGTACTAACAGGGCGACTCCTTCTTAGGCTCTGGTTTCTTTTCTACAAGCTATTTTGTAATTTGCTGCTCTCTTGTGTTTAGAGACTTTCGTTCCAAGTACCGATGTGAAGTATATTTCTCGTTTTCGATAAATTCGTTTTTTCTATTTTTTGCGTTAGTCATCGTAATGAAATCATTCCTGTTCCGAGGCATAATCCTGTTTCTATGAGATGTATGATTTTAAAGTCTATCAGTAGGATGCTCACCTGGCCGTAGACCTCCTCCTCCTTGATCCACCCAACAAAACTGTAGGCGGAGTTATAAATAACTGATTATAGATGTAGAGTATAAATAACTGATTATTACAGTTAATCATTAAATCGTAAAACCAGATAACTATTGTAAAATAACAAAGCCATATTATGTAAGATTACAGACGAAGTTAAAATTTCTTTAATATTTGGCCTTCTGTGTAAAATTCCATATGTAGCATACCGAAAACACTCAATAAGGATGAGTTTTATTGCCTTGTAAAAGGCTCAAAGTTTAGTGTTTGATGTAGGCCAACAGAGAAGTGTTTAAACGTAGGAGTGGTCTACTCCAAGGAAGAGTATCTGCAAAATGGATCATACAATATTTAAATTTCTCTTTTCATGGTGGTTTGTTTTCCTATGAATTGCAGCCTGTACTATACGACTATTATTTCTTGATCAACAGTGAATCTCATAGAACGTCTTAAATAATGTCTCCTTGCAGAAGTTTTGTTTGAATAAATTATTGTTTCGGTAATATGATTTTGACGAAAACATTCTCTTTTTGCAACTATATTATCAACAAACGACTGAACAAACTTCTTATGCTTTCTAAGTAATAAATTAATTCTTTAAAATCTTTTATAGCTGACCTCCTAAATAAACCTTCTTTCTCGATACAAAATTTAATCTGTAAATTATTCTAACAAAATGGCTTTTCAAATTTCTCTCACGACTAGTTGGTTCAACTTGTTGAAACTGAACTGCAATTAGATTGTTGAGCAATAATCTCATACAATTTGCTTGAAGTTTTGTCAAATATTTGACATACATTGGGCAGAAGCTATTTTATTGTGTTATTTTAATGTTATTTATTATCTTTAATAAGTATTAACACAATTTCACATAAAAATACGTTTATTTTGAAGTTTAGATTTAATTACACTTTAAAAAATCGTTTTTAAAGTACAAATTAACAAAATTATTTAGTTTTGTTACCAGTTAGTACAGAATTTTTTTTAATCACTTAATTTTATCTGCCTCATTCGTACTGACAATTTAGACAGATATTATAAATGAATGTTAGGGAAACGGATCTTATGCTCACAATCCGTGTTAAGTTGTAGGTATTTATTGGGCGACCGGTTTCGCTGTTTACAAGTTATACAGCATTATCAGGCCCTGAAGAAACTAAAGGCTGAAATAGATGATATATGTAAGCCAATGTATATACACCCAAAAAGCAGTTAAAGTTGTACTAAGAATATATAGGTCTTAGTTAATAGTCAAGTATATAAAAAATAAAAGGTAGTCAGTGTGTTTCAGAAGAACCAGATTTAGTCTGATGTTAACTGGTGTATAAGTTGCATAGTTATTTTATATGTAATACATAAAATATAATGAAACTTACATAATTAGTACAAGGAATTATTTCAGTCTATCATTAGTTCGATATTCTTCTTAAGGTGCCTTCTCCATTACTGAAGGTTGGCTATAACTACAGCAAACTGCTCTCTATCTTGAGCTGTTCTTAGTATCGAATGTGTGTCCATGCCTGTCCAGTCTCTTACATTCTTTAACCAGGAGCATTTTTTTCTTCCTGGACCTCTTTTTCCTTCCACTTTCCCTTCCAATATAAGTCATAGGAAGTTGTATTTTTCTCCTCTGTAAATATGTCCTAAATAACTCGTTTTTCTGTTTTTTACAATATTTAGGAGTTCTCTCTTAGTATCCATTCTTCTTAGCACTTCGTTGTTGGTCACGTGCTCTGTCCAAGAGATCTTCAGCATCCTTTGAAAAATCTACATCTCAAAGGCTTTCTATACGCCTCATACTTGTAATTCCGAGAGTCCATGTTTCCACCCCGTATAGCAATATGGAATAAATAAACGTTTTTACAAATTGTTATCGGATATCCAACGATAACGTAGAGTTTATTAGGAATTTTTTCATTCGTTGAAATGCGAACCTAGCATATTCTATACGAGCACGTATTTCGACCTCGTGATCAAGATCGTTTGTTATCCAGCAACCAAGATACTGGAATCTTTGTACTGGTTCTATATGTTTGTTATAGATACAAATATTAATGTCGACATCTGGTGCACGTGTAACAGCCATTACTTTTGTTTTATATGTGTTTATATTTAGTCCCAAGCTATTTCCCTCTCTGGTTATGACATTCAAAAGTCGTTGTAAACCTTCAGCACTGTCCGCAATAATGACGAGTTCGATATTACTTATATTTATTTCGGAGCATGCCCATGCGTTCAGGCTACTTGGACTGAGCCACTGTGAATAACCTCAGCTGTTTGTAGGAAGAGGTGAGTTTTGACAAATTTTGCCTATGTTTTCTGTTGTATGAAAATTATATATATATATATATATATATATATATATATATATATATATATATAGATATATATATATATATTTGGTGGATTCTGTTAACAGGCATTAAACTGGTTGTTTTCTGTTTGGACAAATACATACACAAGTTGCATACAATAGAATGCATAGGCAATATTTGTCACAACTTAGCTCTTCTAAAAAACAGTTGAGGTTATTTACAGTGGTCCAGTCCAAGTAACCTGAACAGTACGGTATGCTCCAAAATAAATATAAGTATTATCGAACTAATGATAAACTGAGATAATTCCTTATACAGATATGTATGTATCATTATATTTTTTATATAACCTATAAAATAACTATGCAACGTATACATCAGTTAACATCAGACTTGAGATTTTATATTTACATATTTGACTATTAACTAAGTCCAATATATTCTTAGTAACACTTTAAATGATTTTTGGTTGTATTGAGTGCTTGATGATGCTGTATAACTTGTAAACAGCCAAACCGGTCGCCTAATCTTTGTATTAATAAATACCCATAACAACTTAACACAAATTGTGTTAATTAATAATAATTTTTTCCCTTTTCCTTAATATTCCCAACATTCATGAATATGTGCTCATACGAACAAACTTTTCATCATATATTATAAACTTTAAACTAGATAAGTTTAAAATGATACTGTTAATTTTTGAAATGCATTTTACAGTTACAGGAAATTAATTTTACTTGAGATTTCCTGTCATAAAAATCACAGCATATGACTTGTCTTTAAGGACACAAGCATACCCAATCATGACAGTTCAATTCTCTTAATATTAACGTCAAACACTAATTTTGTATGCAGGTGACTTCAAAATATAAATGCTGTATCATCGATATGGTATTGACATACCAAGACTGGTATTTTCTTTTAACTGATTTCTTGTTTTATTATTGGTAATCAGATCCAGTGACATGCTGTAGAGGAATTTGAGACGCAGTTGGTTTCATTTATTATAGTAAAAACAGATTCTTTATTTCTTTTTACTATCTGTTTCTCTTAGGACTGTACTTCAGTCGTTTCACTGAATTCTATTTTCTTTTTCTTATGCATGTTATATTATTGAGATCTGTCAAATTCTCTATTTTTGATTTAAGATTCATGTTCACTTATTCTAACATTTTCTTATCTGGATGTTTCACCCAAATAAAAGTTTTCGCGTTCACACCGTATTTTATAAAAAATATAATTCTGTTTTCTTTTTTGTTTATTATGAGGTCTGACTTTAGATAAAATAGGTATCAATGTGCTTGTTGTTTTAAATGTTGTTGAAATATATAATTTATTTCGTTTCCTTTTAAGTTTTTCTAATAATCTTTTTATATATGATATTGTTATTTTTCTCGTATCGTGTATTCTAAATTTTATAGGATCACGTTTTATGCTGCACTGTTCCATTTTATCTATTCTGTAAAATTTCTTATTTATAAATGACAAAGGATAATCAGTTTGAACTAAAACAGATCTTAAACATTTTATCTTCTAACGAATGTCCTAAAAGTTTTGGCACAAAATTTTTATCAGATTTTTTATTAATAAAGAAATTTATTTTAAAATCTTACTAATTATTGTAAATGACAAGTCAATACCAGACAAAGTTTTACTATTAAATTATGCGGAATATTTCTAGCCCATTCTACTCTACCAAACTCAATTTCTCTCAGTTATTCCTAAATTCGCCGCCTTAATTATTCTTTATCTTGGGCTTATCAGCATTCATGATGCACCTTCCTAGACAAGAAAGTCACAAAAGCCTCTTTTGGGTGAGCTTGTGGTAAAATTGGAGGATTATCGTTTTTCGGAACAAAACTTATGTAGTGTTGTAGAAGCCAGTTTTGGGTATTCGTCATTAGCATGATGTTCGTGGACAAACTGATGCAATTTGGAAAGCCAGTTATTAAAATAGCTCTAACTATTCAAATATTCAATCCTAACCTTTTCCACAAAGGCCATGATACACTGCTGTAGAAGTTTGTCACCAAACAAGGATTTTATTGGCAATTTTTGCTTTATGTTAGGATCTAAAATTGTCAAAGTATTCCTCTATATTTTACGTAAAAAACCATCGTTTCCGTTGACTTCGATTTTTTTATTGGCAAAGTGTATTTGCCTCAGTTGACGATAGCATTTTGGTAAACGAAGAAGTTGGACTTAAAAATATTTGCGGCACTTACGTCCCTTCCGATATTTAAGACCATTCCTTTTCAATTACAACGATATCGTACTCTTAGTAGAGGCCTGTGTTAATGAGCCAGTCTCCTCGTTGTTATTCCAACCTGGGAATTTTCTCTTCTCACCATTCTCTCTGAATTCTGTGCAATAAATGCATGTAGTCTTCTACTTTTTGGTAGATTCATAAGTGGTATTCTCTGCTCATTCTACCCTATCGTTATATAAATGTTCCGCGTGAAATGTTTTTATTTTAGAATATTTTACAGATTTCGGCTTTGGGTACCCACCCAACGAACAAAGATACTTTTTCTTATTTCTAATTTATATGACATCTTAAACTCTGAGATAGCGCGTAAATCTATTAAATTAAGTAAACAAACTTTTGTTCCTTAAGGCCACTTATATTATTTTGTTTTTATTTAAATTAAAGCTAATGAATTTTGTGTCACAACTTTAAGCCATACGTCAAAAAGAATTTTAGTTAGAACCAGTAATATTGATTCTATCATATACTGATTTAGTGATTTCTTTTTTAATATTTATTTTGTGATTTGATTTGTAATTTAGATCTGTTGTTTTTTCTTGGTTTTCTATACACATGTCTCTCATAACCAGTATCCTTCTTTGAGATTAACACATCCAGGAAAGGTAATGAGTTATTATATTCCTTTTTCATGGTAGAATTATGTTATCTATTCGTTTTGTGTAGTTTACATTAATCAGAAATGTGTACAACTACATTCTATACATAAAAGGATTATCATAAAAACTTGATTAAAAAAACTCATAAAAAGATGTCAATAATCATGTTTCTAATTTAAACAATTATTAAGGATGCCCTAATAACAGTATATGGCGAAATAGACATATTAACACTGAGATGAAATCAAGAATTTATAAAACCAGTGTAAGATCAATAATGAAATATGCCTCAGAAACCAGACCCGACACAGCCACAATGCAAAGGCTACTGGAAACGGCAGAGATTAGAGAACTGGGAAGAATTACAGGAAATACGCTGAGAGATCGAAAGAAAAGTGAAGACATTAGAAGAAAATGTAACGTACAGTATAATAAATGAATGAACACCAAATCGAAACAAAGAATGGAATACCCACATAAGCAGAATGTAGGAGACCCTTGTCGCCAAAATAGCAAGAGATAAGTCACCACAGAAGAAGTATCGGACGACCAGGCAAAAGGTGGAGTGGACAACCTTCCATAGAGGTATTAATCCGCCAATGAACAAGCAGAATTGATTATAAAGAGGAAGAAGAAGTATCACCGCAGATTTCGGTACATAAAAGTTGAATTCAAAATACATAAATTTCTAAAACAGCGCTTTCTAATACTTCAACAAAATCTATTTCTAAAAAAGGAAAACGTACCTATACACGCGTTCTTATTACTGCTGTTCGATACATTTTTTCATTCCTATAAATCTTCTTTCGTATATCGCGCTGAATGAAAAACGGGAAAGCGTAACTATATGGTATTTGTTTGAGAAATACAAATAAGTGTGTTTATTACTTCATTCATTTTAGCTATGCCTTTCATGCAAATTTTGCCCTAGAAAATGTTTATTTTATATGCTCCATTTTACTTTGGTGAAACGCCTTGAAAATTTTAGTTGGATGTGCTGTATTTCTATATTTTCTCTCTTGAAAAATTGATTTCCATCTCTGGCATTAATTCAATACTTATAAAAATCTACAGTTGAGTTAACGTTTAAAGTGATTTCTGTAGAGGATGAAAGAACTGATTTATTAATGAGCTTTATTGGATTTATAAAAAAGGAAGGGCGAGAAGATCTCCCTGTTCATAGGCTGACGTTTTCATTTGAATATTCTTTTTACTTCGAAACGAGTATTTCAAGAAAATTTAAAAAACCAGAACAGCGAGGGTTAAAGTTCTGAAATAAATAGCTTGGTGTATAAAATGAATATACAAAAGTATTGTAAAAATTAACTATCAGACATTTTAAAATAATTAAAAGATTAAAACATTGAACCTCGTAATTAAGGACACTGAAAAAAAAAATGATAATAAAAGTTGACTATTTCAATGAAAGAAGAAATAAATTGTATCAAATTTGGCATTTATGCAAAATGACACAAATAAAGACTAAAGATATTAATTTAAATTACCGGCCATAATTAGTGATTTTTACATGATGTGTTTACTATAATAATATTGTTCATAATTTCTTTGAAAAAAAACTCCTGTATAGGATGTATTCGACGAGAATGTTCAACTGATTGGCCACTGGGGTATTGTGATTTAAATAATCTGATTGTGTTATACTTGATATCATTACTTCTGTCCTGGAAGCCGTCTGTTATGAACTGGTTGTACTGTAGCCAATTGGTTTATTGTACATCGTCTATTTATTAATGATACCCACTCTATCCTTACTGTTTAATTTATATATTGAGGCAGCACTCCAAAATTAATTGGAAAAACCACTGCCAGGAAATGGGAATCTCCATAGGAAATGGCGTAATGTTCTCCCTGAACTTTGCGGAAGACCAAGTCGTCCTAGCTCAAGATTCTTATGACCTAGAATTTATGATAAAGCGTCTATACAGAGAATATGTAAAATGGGGGTTACAAGTCAGCATATTCGTTTATCAATTCAGATGCAAGATTTGAAGTGTTGATAGACGAGGACGTGGAAATCAAACAAGTGGAATAATTTAAATATTTAGGTGCATTCATTGATAAGAACGGATTGGGAGAAACCAAAATTAAACACCGAATTAATCAGGGACGTAGGAACATTTTCAAAATGAACAAAAACAGAATAGGGCAAACCATGGTTGAATCAGTTCTTTGTTATGGCTCTGAAGTATGGACAATTAATGCAGACCTGAAGAGAAGATTGTTGGCAGTTTGAAATGGATTATTTGAGAAAAAGTGCTAGAACATCAAGGCTGGAAAGGAAGACCAAGGAATCTATAGGAAATAACATGAATGCTACAGAAACGTTCATTGACAGAATAGAAAGAAGAGGTTTAAAATGGTTTGGACACCTATTGAGAATGCCTGACGAACGTTGGCCCCTAAAACTTCACAGATGGAAGACCCCTGGAAATAGAAGAGGTAGACCTCGAGGCTCATTAAATGAAGGAATTAGAAGAGCGATAGAATCAAAAGGTTTGAAGGAAGGAGCATGCCTTGGACCGGAAGAATTGTATGGCGATAGCCGTCTCCCAAATGTAATAAAAGTTTATAAAAGGGAAATCCTGTAATTTATATATATATATATATTATATATAAATATATATATATAATATATAATATATATATATTATATATATTATATATATATATTATATATATATATATATATATATATATATATATATATAGTTTGAGTTTAGTTCTTGAACCGTAATATATATTTTTTTAGTGGATACTCTGAGATAGCGCGTAAAATTTTGATTTGATACTAGACATTTTCATATATTTTTTCGACGTTCATGCAGGACATCCATGCCTTTTTCAAGAAGTAATATTGACTAATTGACCAAAAAAACATTTTATGATAGACATAATATGGTTTAAAAGTTAAACTTTTGACTTACCAAGCATGTAAAAATTCGGTAATAACAAGTAGACGTCACAATTAAAATAATATTAAAAACATAGGACATACCCACTAAGTCACTACATGTAAAATGTATTTTAAATCTAATGTGTTGTTTATTGATGTTAGTTTATCGTTTAAACAATCAGTTATTTTAACACCATAGGCGTTCTGAGATTGTCTTATTATGTGTTTTTAAATTAAGTTCAAATATATTTTGTTCAAATTTTTGACATCTTTTTTATCATTTATTGCATTATTATTATTTTTTATTTGTATAGACTCTAGAAGCTCTCTCTTCTTCTTGTTGGGTTCACTTCCCAGGATCTTGGTTTTTTCAAAATCAAATTTATGTTTTTTTCGTTTTCATGTTTTGAGAGGGCGGTTGAGTTTTTTTTGTCATATTTGTGGGAACGTATTCTTGAGTTAAGTAGCTTCCTGGTTTGTCCAATATAAACTGCATCACAATTCGAGCAGGGAATTTCATATACAACATGCGATCTTTTTTAATGGATGGGTTTTTGTTTTTAATCTTGTAAAATTCTTTTTCAAAAGATTGTGCCCTTTATAAGCAACTGTAATATTATGTTTGGACAGAATATTTGCAATTTGTTCTGATAATCCTTTTATATAGGGAAGAGACATATAGTTTTTCTTTACCGTGTTGGTTTTATTGTTAATATTGTTATTGTAAAGAGTATGCAGTCGTGACATGAAAGTGTTGTCGATAAGGTGGTGTGGGTATGAATTAAGTGTTAGTGCTGTTTTTGCAATAGACCTCAGGCTATTAAAAAAGCAAAAACAGCAGTAACACTTAATTAATACCCACACCACCTTATCGACAACACTTTCAATTCGCGACTGGATAAATTTTACAATAACAATAATAACAATAAAACCAACACGGTAAAGAAAAACTATATGTCTCTTCCCTATATAAAAGAGTTATTAGAACAAATTGCAAATCTTCTGTCCAAACATAATATTACGGTTGCTCATAAAGGGCACAATCTTTTAAAAAAGAATTTTACAAGATTAAATACAAAAACCCCTCTATTAAAAAGATCGCATGTTGTATATGAAATTCCCTGCTCGAATTGTGATGGAGTTTATATTGGACAAACCAGTCAGCTACTTAACTCAAGAATACGTTCCCACAAATATGACAAAAAAACTCAACCGCCCTCACAAAACATGAAAACGAAAAAAAACATAAATTTTATTTTGAAAAAACCAAGATCCTGGGAAGTGAACCCAACAAGAAGAAGAGAGAGCTTCTAGAGTCTATACAAATAAAAAAAAATAATAATGCAATAAATGATAAAAAAGATGTCAAAAATTTGAACAAAATATATTTGAACTTAATTAAAAAACACATAATAAGACAATCTCAGAACGCCTATGGTGTTAAAATAACTGATTGTTTAAACGATAAACTAACATCAATAAACAACACATTAGATTTAAAATACATTTTACATGTAGTGACTTAGTGGGTATGTCCTATGTTTTTAATATTATTTTAATTGTGACGTCTACTTGTTATTACCGAATTTTTACATGGTTGGTAAGTCAAAAGTTTAACTTTTAAACCATATTATGTCTGTCATAAAATGTTTTTTTAGTCAATATTACTTCTTGAAAAAGGTTTAGTCAATATTACTTCTTGAAAAAAGGCAAGGATTTCCTGCTGAATCGTCGAAAAAATATATGAAAATGTCTTAGTATTAAATCAAAATTTTTTTATGAACCTAAGCCCAAGAAAATCCACTAAATATATATATATATATATATATATATATTATATATATATATATATATATATATATATATATATATATATATTTACGCTCATTGAAGCCTATTTGTAATAGATGACGTCAAGGCAGATTCTCGTTTTAGTCCAATATTTTTAATGTCATCCTTCAACACTTCTGCGCTATAAAGACTTTAATTATTTTATTCGCAGGGTTGTTCTATTATGTTATTATTTTTTTACTTGATAAATTGAGCAAATCAAAAAACGTAACTTAATTGTTCTCAGGTTAAAAAAACTCCTTATATTAACCTATGTTGTGTGAGTTCAAATATTTCCTAGTTGTGCTATATCGGGATAGAGAAAAAAAGGATAATAATAAAAATAGTATGTTACAAAACAATTGGTTTTCTTTATTTTATTTAATATTGTTCTGAAGCTATTTTCTTTGTGGCATTCTAAATTAATTACTATTTAAATGGAAATAAGCCACAATTAAAGGTTAAAAATACGTTTATTGACGTTTCAATTTCCACTTCGGAAATCGTTCTCAAAATACAAACATTAGTAAATTAAACAAATTTTGTTGTTTGTTACAATAAAACAATAAAACCAACACGGTAAAGAAAAACTATATGTCTCTTCCCTATATAAAAGAGTTATCAGAACAAATTGCAAATCTTCTGTCCAAACATAATATTACGGTTGCTCATAAAGGGCACAATCTTTTAAAAAAGAATTTTACAAGATTAAATACAAAAACCCCTCTATTAAAAAGATCGCATGTTGTATATGAAATTGCCTGCTCGAATTGTGATGAAGTTTATATTGGACAAACCAGTCAGCTACTTAACTCAAAAATACGTTCCTACAAATATGACAAAAAAACTCAACCGCCCTCACAAAACATGAAAACGAAAAAAAAAACATAAATTTTATTTTGAAAAAAACCAAGATCCTGGGAAGTGAACCCAACAAGAAGAAGAGAGAGCTTCTAGAGTCTATACAAATAAAAAAAATAATAATGCAATAAATGATAAAAAAGATGTCAAAAATTTGAACAAAATATATTTGAACTTAATTTAAAAACACATAATAAGACAATCTCAGAACGCCTATGGTGTTAAAATAACTGATTGTTTTAAACGATAAACTAACATCAATAAACAACACATTAGATTTAAAATACATTTTACATGTAGTGACTTAGTGAGTATGTCCTATGTTTTTAATATTATTTTAATTGTGACGTCTACTTGTTATTACCGAATTTTTACATGGTTGGTAAGTCAAAAGTTTAAACTTTTAAAACATATTATGTCTGTCATAAAATGTTTTTTTAGTCAATATTACTTCTTGAAAAAGGCAAGGATTTCCTGCTGAAACGTCGAAAAAATATATGAAAATGTCTTAGTATTAAATCAAAATTTTTTATGAACCTAAGCCCAAGAAAATCCACAAAATATATATATATATATATATTATAATATATATATATATATATATATTATATATATATATATATATATATATTTACGCTCATTGAAGCCTATTTGTAATAGATGACGTCGAGGCAGATTCTCGTTTTAGTCCAATATTTTAATGTCATCCTTCAACACTTCTGCGCTAGAAAGTCTTTAATTATTTTATTCGCAGGGTTGTTCTATTATGTTATTATTTTTTTTACTTGATAAATTGAGCAAATCAAAAACATAACTTAATTGTTCTCAGGTTAAAAAAACTCCTTATATTAACCTATGTTGTGTGGGTTCGAAATATTTCCTAGTTGTGCTATATCGGAGGAGAAAAAAAAGATAATAATAAAAATAGTATGTTACAAAACAATTGGTTTTCTTTATTTTATTTAATATTGTTCTGAAGCTATTTTCTTGTTGGCATTCTAAATTAATTACTAATTAAATGGAAATAAGCCACAATTAAAGGTTAAAATACGTTTTATTGACGTTTCAATTTCCACTTCGGAAATCGTTCCTCAAAATACAAACATTAGTAAATTAAACAAATTTTGTTTTTTTGTTACTTAGTGAAAAATTCTTCTAATAATTTAATTTTATCTGACTCATCTATATTGACATTCAGACGTACATTATACATTTTAAAGTAGACGACTTTAAAATGATATTGCCAATATTGTTGAGTTGCGTTCCTGGGACGACTTTACTTATAACATAGTTCATTCGATTACATGAAATCAACTTTAACTTGAGAAGATTTGTCAGAAAAGATCATAACATGTAATTCGTCTTTAAAAAGACAAATACATGCCATGATGACAGTAAAATTCTCCTGTTAGTGATTCCATAGTAAATTATGAGGGAAAAACCAGGAAAAAACTTCATAATACTATCCCGACATGGTAAGTATTTGATCGTGCATTTAGTTTACCTTCAATAAACACCAAATTCCGATTTTATATGTTTGTTATTTAAAAAATATAAATGATGTATTCTCTATATGTTACTGACTTTCCAATACTGGTATTTTCCTTATAATAACTTCCTCTTTCATTATGGGTAACCAGATCCTACTACATTCTGCCAAGGTATTCGCGACACAATTGGTCTCATTTAGCATAATTAGAGCCGCTTCTTTGATTTTTCTCTTTTTTACCATCCGTTTCTTTAGGACTATATTTGAATCATTCCATTGAACCCTATGTTCATGATCTCATGCGTGTTTACATATTTGAGATCTACCAAATTCTCTATTTTATAATATAGGATTGATGTTCACTTATTCTAACATTTAATGGTCTTGATGTTTCACCTAAATAAAACTGATCGCATTCACAAGGGTATTTTATAAATGCAATTCTTTGTCCTTTCTTGTTCATTGTTAGGTTTGGTTTTGGACAAAATATATCTCAACGTGTTTGTTGTTTTGAATGTTGTTGAAATGTTGAATTTATTTCATATCCTTTTAAGCTTTTCCGATAATCATTTTATGTATGTTTAATTAAAAAATAAAACAATAATTGTTTTGATTGATTTGAAATAACAAAAATTTGATAATTATTATTAAATTTTGCCGTTATCTTATCAACCGGCGTAAATGAATACAATAAAATTTACCACAAAAAAGTATTTTAAGTCTTCTTGAAGAAAAACCCAATTTAAAACCCATTTAAATGAAATATCTTTAAAACTTTTTATCTTTCTGATTTTTCAATATTTACTTTATTTCAAAACAACAAACACGTTGAGATCTATTTTATTTAAAGAAGGAATAAAACAATAATTGTTTTGAGTGATTTGAAATAACAAAAATTTGATAATTATTATCAAATTTTGCCGTTATCTTATCAATCAGCTTAAATGAATACAATAAAATTTACACAAAAAATTATTTTATGTCTTCTTGAAGACAATACCGATTTAAAGCCAATTTAAATGAATATCTTTAAAACTTTTTATCTTTCTGATTTTTCAATATTTAGTTTATTTCAAAAACAAAACTTTAAAACATTTTACAAATGAAGTCTATTCTTGAGTTAAAATGGTAAAACTTCATTCACAGTTACAAAATTTTTAATTCTGAACAAAAAAAACCCACTGACCTTTCCTTCGTAGATTGTATTTGGACCATACCCAGAATCGTCCACGCTCCACAGCAATGTGATCTGCCACTATTCGCTTCGGCTTTCTTCTTTTCGTATCTGCAATCCGCCTTCAACGACTGTACGAAACACCTGACTCAATTCTCCAACAATTAACACTTGAAAGTTAATTCTACAAAACACTCAGCTACTTCTCAATAACACAAGGACCTCTTTCGGTCAACTTGGTGCCGCCAAACTATTTCCTACTTATTCCAGAAAACTGCCCATTAGTTACTAAGTAGTTAATTACAGTAGGTAAGCTAGGAGGAGTCCTACGGCTCCATGTATAACTGCCAATTTTTTCTGGCAAAGTTTTTAACTACAGTACTTTTAAAACCTATGGAACTAATAGAAATATTCATATCATTTACGTTTTACCTTCTTAATTAGAAACACATAGGCAAATTAGAGACACGTTTTTGCTTAAGGAACCCTATTTTATTAAAACGAATATAGTCGACATAAAAAAATAAATATTAACTCATAACTTAAAACCTTATATTAAAACAAATTTATTTTTGACCCGTTTATGTGTTGTCTTTTTTTTATTTCCTTAAGTCTTTTTTCTACGATTAAGTCGGTAATTTTAAAGAAGTTAAACTTAAGAAATTCGTAATCTGTTTTCTATCCGTTCAGATGTCGGATTTTCTCTAGCTATACTCCAACATTTCCTGACTTTTCACAACCTTAATAAAATATTGAAAATGTTGTTCAAGTGGTATTACAAAACTAAATCAAATGGAAGTATATTAAAAAAATCTTTGCTTGAAAAAGCAAGTAAAAAGTATGTTTTCTACAAAATGTTTTTGGAGTTTTCACGGAGTTGCTGTCTTATTATATATTCCAAGTACTAAACGAAATTCTGTATTTAAAATCTCAAATTAAAAAATAAATATTTCTTTGATCTTTAAAGGAAAATGTTTAGGTAAAAATGGCATAAATTGTACGAGTAGTAAACTTTGTATTATTTAGATTTAGATTTCTTAATGTGTATATGGTATCATTTAAACATATTAGAATTGTTACCTACAAGTACTCTTTAAAATTTTGAGATATTACATAACATTTAATTAACTTACTACGTGATAAATAACATATATCATTTAGAACAATTTAGAACAATATATCATTTAGAACAAGAAAATCAAGGAAACATAAAATAAACATAATACATTATATTCTTTACTTAATTATCTATCTGTGGCACAAAGAAAATATAATTCACACTTAAGTATTTAGAAACATTACGATTAAATTATCCAGACAGACTAGTCAAATTTGATATTCTTAATTAAAAATTAAGTAATCGAGTGGGAAAAAATATAATATCCCATTTTAATTGCTTATTATGTCTAATTTGTAAATTTCGTATTAGAGTTTCAAAAAAACCGTATATGGAGTGAAATTGTTTGTATGGACAAAACGAACTAATTTTTTAAAACCGAAACAGATTTTTTTTCTAGTTTGAAAGATCAGTTGACTAGCTGATGGTATTATAACGTTTGACCAAAAAAAACAGATCACATAAAAATACTACGTGGAGTTAGACAGGGATGTATCCTATCGCCGTTGATATTTAATATGTACTCAGAGAAAATTTTTAACGAGGCTCTTTACGGAATAGACGAAGGCATCCTTCTAAATGGTGAAAGAGTAAACAATGTTAGATATGCCGACGACACCATGGTGATAGCAGATAGTTTAGAGGGACTTCAGAGGCTAATGGACAGAATAAACGAGTACAGTCAACAGTATGGACTAAACATTAATACCCACAAAACGAAACAAACGATTATCAGCAAGGAGAATATAAATGGGGCTCATCTATATATTAATGGGACGCAGATAGAGCGAGTAAAACAGTATTGCTACCTGGGAACTATTATAAACGAACAGTGGAGCAATGTACAGGAAATAAAGTGCCGCATAGAAAAGGCAAGAAAGGTCTTTAACAAAATGAGCGCCATCTTCAAAAGTCACAACATATCCCTAGCTGCAAAAATGAGACATTTGAGATGCTATGTTTTCTCTGTGTTGTTGTACGGGGCGGAGGCATGGACGCTTACAGACACCACTATTAAAAAACTTGAAGCATTTGAGATGTGGCTTTATAGAAGAATGCTGAGAATATCATGGACAGCAAAAATCACAAACAAGGAAGTTCTAGAAAAAATGAAGAAGGAACCAGAGATTCTGTTTACGATCAAACGCATAAAATAGCAATATCTGTGACACGTTATGAGAAATTAGCACCGTTACTCCCTGCTGCAGTCTATATTGCAACGTAAAGTCAAAGGTAAGCGAGGACCTGGTAAAAGGAGAATATCACGGCTGTGGAATTTAAGAACATGGTTTAAGAAAAGCAGCGAGCAACGTCATGATTGCCAATATGATTTCCAACATCCGAAACGGATAGGAACCAGAAGCAGAAGAAGAAGACCAAAAAAATTACTCATGGATTCTACCGTTTAAACATTATGACTAAAGCTCGGATTATAGGCAAAATGCCTTTTTGCCTATTTAGCCTATTATAATTGTTTTTTGCACTTTTTGCCTTTTTTCCTAAATTCCGCCTATTTGTGCCTTTTTAAAATTTTCATGGTACTACCCATGATATTATTCTATTACTAAACCATTCTATATTAAAATTTTGGGCCAATAATAAAATATCAATGGTTTGTTTATGTAACAGATTTCTAGGAAAATGTACCTAATCGAGACTTGAGGGTTAACTATTTGGAAATCCCTAAGCTTTATTAGTTTATTATCAGTACAGTCGGTTACTGTATCAGAGTTTAGTTACAAATTGCTATATCCTAGTTTAGTTTTGTTGCGTATACCGAAAAGCAAAGAACACGTTTTAAAATGTTCTAGACATTTGTGTGAAAAGATGACATATAAATTAAGGCTATGGATCGCACCTTATTCGGAACTTTCTCTAGAAGGAGATGGAGCATTTTGCAAACCATGCGGCAAATCGGTAGTTTTTTTTTTTTTTTTCTTTTTTTCTCCTCCCACAACATAACTAAATTCTAAAGCGGTTTTAGAATTCTAATTATTTTTTTTTAAATTGTCAGATTTCAAGTAGAAAAAAGTACTTTATTGACCAGCATTGTGGAACCCCACTTCATAAACGTAATTTGAACAAATTAAATTCCTCTAAATTAGCCCAAAATATCTCTGCTGGATAGTTTAAGCAGTTCAAAAAAAAGGAGGAAGACGCATTTAAATTTGATTTATGCCAGATGATGATTGCATCCAACATTCCTCTATATAAAGTTAATAACCCTAGTTTTAAATGCTTTTTCGAAAAATATCTTAATAAATCCTTACCGGACGAGAGTACATTGAGAAAACATACTGTGGAAAAATGTTATGTGGAATGTATTTCAAAAATAAAGCGGGAGTTAGAGGGCAATTTTTTGTATATTATCGTGGATAAAACGACAGATGTATGCGGCAGGTATATAGCTAATTTAATGATTGGAATTTTGAACGAAAACTTTGCGAGAAAACCTTATTTAGTTGCCGTTAAAGAATCGGAAAAAGCAAACAATTTAACAATAAGTCGATTATACAAGATAGTTTTACAAACCTTCTTTTTTACCCAACGCTATACCAGTGAATAAAATAGTTTTAATGCTTTCAGATGCTGCGGCATATATGTTAAAAGCTGCTGTTAATTTAAAGATTTTTTATCCTAATTTAATTCATTGCACTTGTGTAGCCACGGGGTAAATAGAATTGCTGAAGAAATAAGAAATCTGTTTCCGTTGGTAAATAATTTTATAAATTTTATGAAAAAAAGTTTTTGTGAAGGCTACGTTGAGGGTGCAAATATATAAAGAAAGACTTCCCGGTGTCCCTTTGCCACCTAAACCAATAATTACAAGGTGGGGAACCTGGCTCGGAGCAGTTTTTTTTTACTTTGAACACTGCAATGAAATAGAATAAGTTATGTCAGGATTTAATGATGATATTTCCGAAGCCATTCGAGAAGCAAAAAAAAATATTAAAAGATCCCAAATTGAAACAGGAACTCGTTTATATCAATGACAATTATAAATTAATAGTTACCACAATTACCTTATTAGAAAAACAAGAAATAAATTTATGTGAGTCAGTAAAATTAATAAATAATTTAAAGACGAAAATTAAATCGGCACCTGGAAGTAACGGTCAATTAATTTAAAAAAAAAAAATGAAATATGTTTTCGACAAGAATGAAGGTTTTTCGTTTTTATCTAATGTTGCTAAAGTTTTAAATGGGACATTTTCCGAGGAATTTCAAATTATGCCAGATTTATTATCCGCTCTGAAATATGCTCCAATTACATCTCTGTCGATGTCGAACGTTCGTTTTCAATGTACAAATTAATTTTAAGTGATCGAAGACATAGTTTTAAGACCGAAAATATTGAAAAACATTTAGTTGTTTCTATTAATGATAAAATTTTAAGTGGTTACAATGTTTAATTATTAATTTACAGTTATTTAGTTACTACTATTACTACTATATTTAGCTACTACTATTATGATGTGTAAATATATACCTGCCTTAAGTTAATATTACGTTAATTTACTTTGTACAATAAATAATAAGTTATATTCCTTTATTGCCTATATTTCGAATAAATGTTAATATTCCTCGCCTTTTTTAATAAAAATCTTTGCCCATATAGGCGCCTTTTTCTTCAATTTTTGTTGCCTATAAATCCGAGCTTTAGTTATGACTTAGTTTAGGTAAATATGCAAAAAAAGTGAAACATATGCACATAAGTATGCACTAATTTACCCAAAAATATGAATTAAATATGCATTGCTTTTCGAAAAAATGCATTTTTTTAGAAAATGTGCATACCGTCTGTGAAAACATATGTTTAATACTCTGAGATAGCGCGTTATTTTAATAATCAGAAAACAATATAAATAAATTAAAAAAAATCGCTTGCCTGTAAAGTCGGTTTTACGGGCGAAGATTTTACGTGACAACGTCTTTTTCTCGGTAGAATATTTATTGATATGAATATTATTAAATTGTACAATAGGAACAAGGAATTTAATGAAAATAAGAATTGCACAAATTTTAACTATAGAAATATATTTTGTTTACTAAAACATTGTACATGTAAACTTAAACTTAACTAATTTCTATTTGAGTGATTTTGTTGAGGATAGTGAATCGACTGAATTACGATTGATTGCAGAGTGATTTAAACTAATAATTTACTTAACACTATCAACATTTGTCAATAGTATGACATAACCTATAAACTCAGTTTCTCAACTTTTGTGTCAATCTAACAATTAATCAATCAATCATAGTTTACGATAATGAAATATTAGTGTACAATTATTTACCTTTATTGTTGTAAATGACGAATCTAAGCACTCCACATTTTCACTACAGACACAGCTGACGATACTTTAACCACACGTGTGAACTTGTATTATGACGCTTTCTCGGTTTTCCAACGCCAAGAACGCTCGAGAAAGACAGAGACACAAGCACGCACCGATTCAACGCGCCTAATTCTCTAGTGCTGCGCGCGCAGCGGACCGATCATGTTTGAGTGGGAGAGAGACGCAAGGCATTCGCCGGTCCGGCGGGCCTCTCTCTCGTTCGGTGACTCATCGTAACAGACGTGAGCGGGCGTTACACTTTTTCATGAGTGACTTCGAGCCACAACCTAATTTAAGACGTTGTAACGTCAAAACTAAGTAGGTAGTTGTAATGTACTAATTAATTGTAACGAAAGTAGTAAAAAAGTAAAATAGTATTCCTTAGAATTATGGAAACAATAAATGGCCAAATGTTTTTCGAAATTTTCCAATAAAAACTTATAGCTTCTATCTGTGTACATATATTTGGAAATTAAGAAACTTCTTTTTACATCAACGGATGTAATGGAAGCATATTTTAAACTGACAAAAATATTTGGTTCTAAATCTATTTCTTCGCAAAAATATTTTTGAAACATTGTTCCATTGGATAATTTTGAAATCTGTATATTTAAAGAGAATAATTTACAACACAAGTCTT
This sequence comes from Diabrotica undecimpunctata, assembly GCF_040954645.1. Lineage (NCBI taxonomy): Eukaryota > Metazoa > Arthropoda > Insecta > Coleoptera > Chrysomelidae > Diabrotica > Diabrotica undecimpunctata. The sequence goes on along the minus strand of NW_027312265.1, from coordinate 8,803 downwards.
AATTAAAAGTAAATATCTTGTTCGTTTCCTTTTTTCGAACTTGACCAAAAATACTGAGAAACGGAAGCTTGATATTTTTCTCCAGATTTCGTTTTGTCTGTTTTTGATACATGTGACGTAGTTCTGACATGTTGATCTATATGAATTTTTTGCATGCAACCAGTAATAGATTTTTTAACATAAATAACTAGAGTTACAACCGATTTATTTATAGTCTTAAACTAAAGATAGCAACAGAAGAAATTTAATTCAAGTAACTGCACGATAATTGCATGACAGTCACTGATATTTCAGCAACAGTTAAAGTATTTATTTTATAATAAAATATACATAAGTAGGCATTGGTATTAAATTAAAATTTAATTATATTACTCCTATTTTATTAAAGTTAATTTGTAATGAATTATTTTTGCCTACTACATAACATATTATTATGGGGGGTTCAAAATTGGCGGCAGCAATTACGGGGCCAGAGATAAGGCAAGCAAAATAAACGACACCTATGCGAACGGCGCTCAGGGTTTATTTGGAGAAACTGGGTCGTGGATAAGTGAATGGCAAGGGGGATGGATTGGAGCAACCACAAAATTGAAATAAAAAGAGAGTATTTACATTAATCTCCTGGACAAGTGGCCAAACAAAACACAAGAAGGCCCTCTAGCTATATAAAGGTTCTTCTTTCCTAAAAAACACAAGAAAAAGGGTAAAAAAGGGTAGAAACACCCGTTTCGGTGTTTTAACTTATACGAGGAGATCTCAATATATACCAAGGAATTTTAAAATGCTACAAATTTATGCAATCATTAAACTCTTTTAAATAACATATTGTTACGATAAATTCTGACCCAAAAACGGTAAATATGTTTATTACTGATATGCTATTCATTCGAGTATTTTCTAGGTCATGTCTACCTGACACATGATGCTATAAAAACACCAGTTCGAAACGAGTCGATGGGAAATCCAGTTTGCCCTTACCGTTTTCGCCGTCCAGTCTACTCAAGAAGGTTTTAGACTTTTCGAGATAACGGCGATTTATGTATATAAATAAAACATTTTATATGGAGGAACAGTTAATATCTGAAGACCCGCGGCCGCGATTTTAATTGTTACGTTCGCCTAAAATAAATTATGTATTAATTAGTGGTTAATAAACTTATATAATCTATCGTGCTTTTTAATAAACTAGAATAAGAACAATATAATAAATTACTAAAGACATTATAAATTAAATAAAGACAGAGCAGTTAAATAAATTTCATTACAAATGGTGTCGGAAGTGAAATCAAAGTAAATTATACTTATAGTAATCAATCATAACGTGTTGTTCCGAAGAGAATATAAAATAAATTGTGAAAATGACGACGATTTATGAGCTCACAGTGACGAATTTAAGAAGACATCTCGAAGACAGAGAATTAGCTTCTACCGGAAAAATGGCTGAGTTAGTCCAACGACTAAAGAACGCTTTACTAGAAGAAGGTCTAGATCCAGAGACTTATATATTTGAAGATGCTGTCCTCTCGTCGATTTCGAAAGTTTCTGGTGATGTAGCCAAAGTTTCTGGTGACATCGCATCATTAGAGAACAAAGTTTCTGGCGATATTTCGAAAGTTTCTGGTGACATCGCATCATTAGAGAACAAAGTTTCTGGCGATATTTCGAAAGTTTCCGGCGACATCCCTTCTTTAAAAAACAAAGTTTCTAACGAGATTTCTTCTCTGGAAAGCAAAGTTTCTGCTAACATCTCTTCGGAAATCTCTAAAGTCACTTCTGAGATGTCTGCCCTGGACGATAGAATATCTTCGTTAAAAAACCAAGTTGCTGCCGATATGTTGGCCTTCGAAGAAAAGATATGGAAAGAGATGGAAAAGAAGCTGGAGGAAACAGGGACGGCAGAGAGAGGAAACAATCCAATTACAGTAGAGATAAAAGAAGACGAGACGAAATGTAAGTTGGAGACACGGCCGAAATTTGAAGGAAGTGGAGGTTCTATTCATGTTTAAGTCCCAACTTTCGACGGAAAATCATCATGGAACAACTACATGAAACAGTTCGAGTCAGTCGCAAGAGCGAATGGATGGTCTGAAAAAGAAAAGGCTGTAAACCTGACTATCGCTCTTCGAGGAGATGCCTTAGATGTGCTTCAGACCATAGCCGTAGAGGAGACCGATGATTTCGAACAACTGAAGAAGAGGTTAAATATGCGATATGGCCTCGAACATTTGGAGCATGTATATCAGTCGCAGCTTAAAAATCGTAGACAGAAGAAAGATGAGGCTCTTCAAGAATATGAGGTAGATATTGCCTGATTAGTACGATATGCTTATCCAACAGCTCCCGAAGACATGATGGAAAAATTGGCCGTTCAAACGTTTATTGATGGTCTTCGTGATCATGAAATGCAGAGAACACTGCGATTAGCTCGTCACAAAACGCTGGTTGATGTCTTATCCGCCGCCCTCGAATATGAGTCAGCTACGCAGGCCTCTGGCGGGTACAGTAAAGCTAGGACTGTAAAAGAGGAAGGAGATGAAGATAAACTTGACCAGCTCGTTAATATGATGAAAAGCATGACATGCAAGAAAAAGAAGACCATAAAATCAAAAAACTCACCATCAGGAAAACCAGAACAAGGCAGCCTTAGGGGGGCAGCTCCGACCCGGAACTCGTCCAAAGACCCTCTTATACTAATAGCTTCTTTGAAATGTCGTGAAGATAGTGTATATGTAGATGAAGACATAAATGGTAAAAAGCATACGTTGTTGGTGGATACCGGAGCAACCAGAACCATTATACGCCCGACAGTTATAAACAGCCGAAAGAAACTATTACCAACGAGGTTGCGACTTCGGACTGCTACAGGTGAAAATGCTAACATTCATGGAGAAATCCAGGTACAATTGGGAATTGGAGCAGAAAAGTTCGTCCATACGGTTATAGTTGCTGACATCGAAGAGGATGTTATATTAGGAATGGACGTAATGAATATGCATGGATTCCAAGTGGATTTTAAGAATAAGGTAATCAAAGTTGGCAACGAGGAAGTATTTCTCCATCCACATAATGACAACACTGTGCAAGCAGCCATCAAAGAAGATACAGTCGTGCCTGCGAGAAGCGAAACGATCATAGTAGCGCGGCTACAGGGAATTGTGGACGAAGGGAGACCTGTTATGATGGAGCCTTGTGAGGCTGTGTATTCCTGTGAGGCTTATCAATGTCAATGACTACCCAGTAACCATCAAGAAAGAGACAAAAGTAGGAACTTGTGTACCTGTGACATCCATAATCCGTCAGGCGACAACATCTGATAATTCCAACGACAAATTCGACCAAATGGTTGCAGTTGCAGGACAATCTCTGAATCAGATTAAAAAAAGGAAATTAAGGGAATTTCTTCGGCAGTATCGTGATCTTTTCGTACCGAAAGGAGGAAAGACGGGAAGAACCACCGTTGTTAAGCATAAAATTGATACTGGTAATGCTAAGCCAATTCGTCAAACAGCTCGACGATTACCACAGGCGAAAAGAGAGCAAGCTGAAACGATTGTTCAGGAAATGAAGAAAGACGGGGTGATAGAACCTTCTACGAGCCCATGGGTCTCTCCGGTGGTCCTAGTTAAAAAGAAAGACGGAACGACGAGGTTCTGTATGGATTACCGTTTGCTGAACAACGTTACCAAGAAAGATAGGTATCCTCTGCCTCGGATCGATGACACATTGGGACACATTGGCTGGAAGTAAATTGTTTTCTACTTTGGATTTGAAGTCTGGATACCGGCAGGTAGAAATGGACCCAGTAGATAAAGAAAAGACAGCCTTCACCACAGGATCTGGATTGTGGCAATTCAACGTTATGCCATTTGGACTCTGTAATGCTCCTGCGACATTTGAGAGGCTTATGGAAAATGTGTTGAGAGGGTTATCTTGGAAAACATGCCTGGTTTATTTAGATGACATAATCGTCTTGGGGGAGACATTCGAAGAACATTTGAAGAATTTAGAAAACGTTTTTAATCGACTTAAAGCTGCCCAATTGATGTTAAACCCCAAGAAGTGCCAGCTATTTCAAGGTAAAGTCAATTATCTGGATCATAAAGTCAGTAAAGAAGGAGTGGCCGTGGATAAGGGAAAAATCAATTCCATTAAGGAATGGCCAAAACCAACTGACAAACATCATGTGAGAAGTTTTCTTGGACTATGTACTTATTACCGGAGGTTTATTAAGAAGTTTGCAGATATCGCTAAGCCATTAACGCGACTTACAGAGAAAGCAAGAGAATACCGCTGGGAGACAGACTGCCAAAATGCCTTTGAGACCTTAAAAAAACATCTAATAACAGCACCAATTTTAGGGTATCCACTGCCAGAAGGAGAGTTTATCTTAGATACGGATGCAAGTAATGTGGGAATTGGAGGAGTGCTGTCTCAGATTCAAGGAGGACAGGAACGAGTCCTCGGATATTTTAGTAAAGTTCTTTCAAAACCTGAGCGGAATTATTGCGCCACGAGAAGAGAACTTCTTGCAGTAGTTAAATCAGTAGAGCACTTCTATCAATAACTCTATGGCAGAAAGTTTCTAATCCGAACCGACCATGCCGCCCTTAAGTGGTTGATGCAGTTTAAGAATCCAGAGGGTCAGATAGCCAGGTGGATCGAACGACTCCAAGAATACGATTTTAAGATTGAGCACCGGGCCGGAGTTAGCCACAGAAACGCTGATTCTCTTTCCAGAAGGCCATGCCCAGCAGAGTGTTCCCACTGCAACAAAACGGAATCCAAGGAAGCAGCAGTGCTAAGAACGACGATTGTCAACGACGACTGGACGCCTACTAAGATAAGGGAAGAACAAGAGAGAGATCCAGTTATACAGAAAATCCGAAAATGGAAAGAGGAAAACCGTCGACCACCTTGGCAGGAAATATCAAACCTATGCTCAGTAGTTAAGACGTATTGGGATCAGTGGGCCTCATTTATCATCGAAGATGGCTTGCTCAAACGAGTCCTGGAAAATGATGACGGTTCAGAGAAGAGAAGACAGTTGGTGATCCCAAAGAGCAGAATAGCCGAAGTACTTCGTCAGTTACACGACAGTCCATCGGGAGGGCATTTTGGTGTAAGGAAAACCCTTCAGCGAATTCGGGAACGGTTTTATTGGATGAACAGTTCCGACGACGTAAAAGACTGGTGTAAGAAATGTACTATTTGTGCTACGAGTAACGGGCCTCACCGAAAAAGGAGAGCTCCTATGAGACAATATAATGTTGGAAGCCCGTTTGACAGAATAGCTTTGGACATTGCAGGGCCATTTCCAGAAAGTGAAAAGGGGGGCAAGTACATGTTGGTAGTAATGGATTACTTCACTAAGTGGGTTGAGATTTACGCACTTCCAGATCAGAAGGCCGCCACCGTTGCAGATAAGTTGATCCAAGAATATATCAGCCGATTTGGAGTGCCTTTGGAGATCCATAGTGACCAAGGCAGGAAATTCGAAAGTGATATATTCCAAGGAATATGTGATAGACTAGGCATGAAGAAAACAAGAACTACCGCGTATCATCCGCAATCGGATGGTATGGTAGAACGAATGAATAGGACAGTTGGCAAGTATTTGACAAAGATGGTGTCCGATCATCAGCGAGACTGGGACCAATACCTTCCGTTCTTCACAATGGCCTACAGATCTGCTGTTAACGAATCAACGGGCCAGACACCAGCCAGAGTCCTATTCGGACGCGAAATGCGACTACCTTGTGATCTAGAGTTTGGGTGTCGACCTGGAGAAGATGTAGCAAGTGAAGATTATGTGATCGAATTACGAAGAAGAATGGACAATGTACATGAGTTGGTCCGTTCCCACCTTCAGATCGCTAGCGACCGAATGAAGAAACAGTACGATACACAAGCCGAAAAGGGTTGCTTTAAGAAGAACGACAAAGTCTGGCTGTATAATCCCAAGAAGCGAAAAGGTTGTTCTCCCAAATTGCAGCAGTTTTGGGAAGGCCCATACTTAATTATGGAGAAGATCAACGATGTCATCTACCGAATAAGCAAGATTCCGAGGGGAAAGCCGATGATAGTACACCATAATCGGCTGGCGTCTTTCGAAGGTGACCACGACGTAGATGAAGAAGTGGAAGTAAACCAAGTCCAAGATGTGTCTGACCTCACGTTTGAGGAATTCATGGGTGCCTATGGAGGTACCGGTAAACAAGACATGGTGTTACTACTAAAGAAAAGCAAGATCTACTCGCGCTCCCCGATGACTACTCGCTGGCCCTTACCATCCCGGCCAGTATCAAAGACGCACCAGGGTTGGCATCCGTCTTTCGAAGGAAGTTTGGTCGAGTTGCAGAACTTCAATGCCAGGTGCCAGCTCCCGGTAAAACCTTGAAACTCCAAGATGCATCACGTTGCCTTTTCTACCTGGTAACAAAAGACACTTCCCGTGACCAACCTACCTACCGAGATGTAGGGGAAGCCTTACTTCAATTGAGAGAGCACGTACTAGAGTCCGACGTGCAAAAGTTAGCCATGCCAAAGTTGGAGTACCGCCAATTAGATTGGAGGGTTATCCGAAATATGGTAGAGGAGATCTTTAAAGACACCGAAATCCAGGTGTTAGTCTGTTGCAATCCGCATAGTTACTGGTGCGGAGAGAAAACCGTCCCTTGTCAATTTTATACAACTGGAAGTTGTAAAAGAGGGTCCAGTTGCCGATACCAGCATACCGTTTCGGTTCCAGTCCCGACCAGATTCCAGGAGGAACCATCTTTTAAGAGGGGGGCAATGTTACGATAAATTATGGCCCAAAAACGGTAAATATGTTTATTACTGATATGCTATTTATTCGAGTATTTTCTAGGTCATGTCTACCTGACACATGATGCTATAAAAACACCAGTTTGAATCGAGTCGATGGGAAATCCAGTTTGCCAAGAACTTAGTCTACTCAAGAAGGTTTTAGACTTTTCGAGATAACGGCGATTTATGTATATAAATAAAACATTTTTTATATGGAGGAACAGTTAATATCTGACGACCTGCGGCCGCGATTTTAATTGTTACGTTCGCCGAAAATAAATTATGTATTAATTAGTGGTTAATAAACTTATATAAATTATCGTGCTTTTTAATAAACTAGAATTAGAACAATATAATAAATTAATAAAGACATTATAAATTAAATAAAGACAAAGCAGTTAAATAAATTTCATTACAATATCAAATATAGAATAGTATTAAATATATACTACTTAGAATTTTGCCACAAACTAAATAATAAACTTTGTCCAAAATAGTTAGGAAATTAAAAAAGCTCGACTGACAAGGCTTACGTTTTCACTTTCACTTTGTAGAACAAAATAGTTTTACTAAACACTCTTTTATTACGAGATTATAATCGGTTACCTGCTACAATAATACCAAGAATATCAAAGCAGCATTGAAGACTGATATATTGGACATTAGAATTTCCACTTACTTACCTTACTTAGTCATACTATTATCTACGGCTAGATAAATATTATTTTAAATCCCCAATTTAAACTAAATTGTCATTTATACATTTTATGCAATTTTTTGTATAAAGTTGCAAAATCCCCATATATTTGCATAAAATATTCAAAATATGCAATATGTGCATTTTGCATATTTATTTAAGTATATTTATGACGAATAGAAATTTTAGTCATAATTTATAACTAGCCATATAACATGCGGTCCATATGTATGGAATAAATTCATTTTTAGCGTTATTATGTACTATGTGAAAAAACCTAAAACAGTTCGATTTTTATTCTTAAATTGACAATTTACAGTATGAAAATATTATCCCCCTCCAGCACCCCCTTTGAATTATAAGCACCCCCTCGAAAATTTTAAATAACAAAGGGGGTCATGTGGCACCTTGTTAGAAAGGGATTTTAGTCCTCTGTTTAGTAATATAAAGTTTTTTGAGTTTTTGCAACCATAACTGAGAAAATTGATTTTTACTATTAAAATAAATGTTTAATTTGACCACCATTATTCACTTCTTGAAAATAACCAAGACTTCTTGAAAATAACCGAGGCTATTTTTGAATTATCGTACAACCTTTTGTATGATCTCGGGGAATATTTTGTTACTTTCTTCGGTTATCCTATCTTTTAAATCAGCAATATTACCTGGTCTATTAAAATATACTTTAGAAAAATATCAGGTATTTTTGTATCTGTTCTACTAAACATTAGGGAAAAATCTTTGAAGATAATAAAATATTAGTCAAAAAGCCTTTAATTATTTAAAGTTACTAAAAGACATTTTATAAAAGTCAGTATAATATTTGTGCGCATATTAAATTTAATTATGGCTCATTTGTCCGAGGCTTAAAGAATAGACATTTTAATTATGATTGGTTGTGGTAATAAAACAACAACTCAAAAGGAGGTTTGTGAAATGTTTAATAATAAATACCTTGGTCAACAAGTTTCGCGGTCTACAGTTAGCAAAATTAAAAAGAAGTTTCGTTATACTGGACATGTAAAAAATATTGAAAAACCAGGTAAAAATGTTAAATTTATTGACGAAAAAAAGTTAGATGTATTTCTAGAGATTGAGGAAAATCCGAATAAGACAACTCGAGTACTTGCCCGTCAACGATGACTTTCATCCATTTTGAGAGTTTTGCATTAAGAAAAATACCACCCTTAAAAAGTTCAGTTGGTTCAGGAGTTAAATGACGATGATCCTGATAGAAGGCAAGAATTCTGTGAAATGATGATGGACAGAATGAACGCAGATATACTCTGAGATAGCGCG
>NW_027312264.1:0-33697 GCF_040954645.1 Diabrotica undecimpunctata | reverse complement strand
ACGCGCTATCTCAGAGTCTTTGACCTTCCCTTTAGCATTTGGTCCACTCTTCACTGACTCAATTGTTTTTGTTTTGTCGTCTTCTGTTTCGTAGGTTAACGATGTTTTCTGGAGAGTTGGGAGTTGGTTGTTTGACATTTTTCTGATGCCACTGTTAGTCAGATCTGGTGCTTCTGATGAAGAATACTTGATTTCCTGCTGATTTTCCGCACATTCCAGTTGTAATTAAGTTTGCCTGCGTTCATGTTCCTGATCTTTATCTACTTCTGCTGTTTGTTTTTAAGGAATTCGCAAGTTTTTCAACCGTGAAGTATTTTTTTGTCCTGGACTTTGCATCATATTTTGTAGCACCCTATATTTGGGACATCTCATTACATGTCCGCAATACTTCTACAGCTTTTTCTTCTTGATGCTTTTTATAATCTCAGTATTCTTGTTGAAACGTTCCAGTATTGTGGAGTTTCGAATCTTCTCCGCTCAAGAAACTTTTATAATTCCTTATTAATACTGTCAAAAATTCACTTTTATAAAAAGATTTTCATTTTAGAAATTACTTGTTTCATATTTTCATTACTAGAGCAATGTACTTTGTTATACAGTAGAGTGGACCATTGGCTGTCGATTGAGTGCCTCGACATATTGTTATCGATTATCGATTGTTATAAATATTTTAAAGATTTTAAGAAGCTTTGTTTAAACCCTCCTCTTTTTATTGTAAATTAACTTATATATTGAGTTTTTTCTTAGGATATTATATTTATGCGTTTATCACTAAGATACCATCATATTTAATTGTTTATAATCAAGATTGGTCGATCGATTAGCATAGCGACAAAAAAAGTCACGTTCATTCACTAAAGATATAAATTCCACCTAATTAATATGCCAGACTTTTTCATGAAATATTTTCTGCGTTTGATATGATGAATATTATCTCTTTTTTTTTCTAGTCGCTAGAAGAACATTGTATAATAGTCTTCAGTCACGAATACTTGTATCGTGTGTTTTGGTAACTGTTAAAGGCTCAGGAGAACGAATTTAGCCTAATTAAAAAAATGTCTTCACGCAATCCAACCCCAAAATATATTTATATTGTCAAAAGTTACACGAAAATGTAATTAAAATGACATAAAAATAATGCATTGGTATCTGGAGAAAGACTTTCCGGATTTGGTGTTTCTAAAGGGCAGATAAAATATTGTGCACGACGAAACAACAATTTACATTTTTGTTGGTATGACCAGCATTTAAATAAGTAATATTTTTATTTCCCTTATCGTGCATATATTTTTATCGCCTGAAATAAGTCTGAAATACTTATTTTTTACGTAATACTGGTATAAACAATTGACATTGTGTCTGTTGTAGGGCGTGTTGGGTAATTCCTGGTGACTAATTTATTACAGTTAGCTTCATTGTCTGCGGTATTTCGGATGAGCACATATTCGACAAGCAGTCGAACTCCCTACCGTTGAGGTATTACGCTCAGTTTGTTAATGCTCTTAACATTGCGTTAGTAAGGCCGTGTCAAAATTGTCTTCCCAATTTTTTCTTTTTTACTTAACGAATGTTGTAATAAGTTTCCATTACGGGGATGGACTTGCAGTATTCAAAGTTTTTTAGTATTAGTGTATCTTCGCTTGCATCTTTCTGGTGTAAATATTTCTGCCTTTATCAGTCTCAAATATTGATCAATTATTCTAGGATGCACAACAATTTTGTCGACACTCAATAGCATCTCTTATGATAGTTAGTTTAGACGAGCATTATCGTCGATAAAACAAATTTGTAACCCTAGCACCAAGAAAGTGGCACTATTATTGGCTCTATAACCCTGTCACGTTATTTTACAGCTGTCGTTGTTCCATCTGATCAAGTTGATCTACCTCCAAAGAGAATGGTTAAACCCATTAAATGTTCATTATACGGTTGTCATCTTTCTCTCCAGACCAATATTTCTTCCGTCTCAGACGTATATAAACGTAATCTTGATTCTTTAGAAAAGAGTCTCTAGTCTTGGAAGCTCCAGTACTCCGTCGCCCAACGATATCTGCGTGCACGTTGATCCGCTGTCAACCGTGGGCATAGAGCGCGTCTTCTTGTTCTCAAATGACATACATGCAACCGTCTTCTGATAGTTTGGCCAGAAATCACTATTCCAGTAGTTTTTCTGAAGAAGATATTAATCCTTGACGATATTTATGTCTTGTTTCTTCTTGTGAGATCTATGAAACGATCTTGAGAATAAGTTGCTGCTTTCCCGTTCTCCCCTGTATATATATATATATATGATGCAGTTCCTGTCTCTAAATAGCGATTCCATGCCCGGCTTTCCATTCATTTATTGATAATTGGTTAATAGTTTTAATTGCAATTATGTTATAGTAAATAATTTTAACTGCTTTATATTTTTAGAAACTAATTTAACATAATAACTACAACATTCTGTATTCGTTTAATAGAACTATTTTTTTACTTATCTAAATGTTGTTTTAAAAACATAATAAAGCCAGATTTACAATTATTATTTAATAACAAAATGAAAATATTACAAGCTGTGTTAGTTATCAAAAAAATCATGATGTTTCGTTTGTAAAATATACAATTCATGTAGACTCATGAAGTAAATCTGCCGCTTCATCGTTACCCTTAGTATGTTATTATATATATATATATATATATATATATATATATATATATATATATATATATATATATATATATATATAGTATAATTAGTAGTACAGAATATTAATACATAATATTTACGAACAAGCTGAAATGATAGTGACGTTGAGTAATGGAATCGAAAAATCAAGACCAGTAAAAATCAACCGAGGCGTAAGACATTACAGCTGCCCTAGAACTTTATATATTATATCTTTAAGTCAATAGACTGGGAAAATAAGGGAATCCCTATTAACGGAAGATACTTTAACCATCTTAGATACGCAGATGATGTACTACTAATAGCCGACACGTGGAATGCACTGAATACGATGATTAAAGAGCTACACACAGAATCCCTAAAAAAGGACTGAAAATGAATTTCAACAAAACTAAACTAATGTCAAACTGGGTCAAACATATCTGGGCCAAAATGTCAAGGTAAGCAAAGAAAATCATCATCATCATCATCATTCAATCTTCGCTTATCCACTGCTGGACATAGATCTCCCTCATAATTTTCCATCTATTTCGATCTTGTGCCTCTTGCATCCAATTCCTATGACAACGTTTTAGATCGTCAGTCCAAAAGAAAATCAGACTACCGAAATAAGCAGACGTGTAAAAATGGGATGGACAGCATTCGGAAGACCCTCATACGTACTTAAAAATAAAAATATACCTCAAATACTGCGAACCAAAGTGCTTAATTCCTATATCCTACCTGTTCTTACATATGGAGCTCAAACCTGGACATTCACTAAAATAAACATGGAGAAGATCAGGAAAACTCAGAGAGCTATGGAACGACAGTTGCTGGGTATCTCACTCAAAGACCATAAAACCAATGAAGACATTCGTAATAGAACAAAAGTTAAAGATGCTGTCGAACAGGCAGCTAAACTGAAATGGAAATGGGCTGGACATAACGAACGTCTTAAGAATGGCTGGTGGAATAAAGAAATCGGGAATTGGCGACCATATGAAGCCAAAAGACCACGAGGAAGACCATAAATGCGCTGGAGCGACGGTAATAAAAGAACTGCAGGACCAATGTGGAAACGTCTTACAAATAACAGAGATGAATGGGGGAGAATTAGTAGAAGCCTATATTCGGCAATCCGAATAGAGAGAAGGGCTTAAAAAAATAGTATAATTACAGAGGATAGATACAATGATGCAAATCTTTAAAGATACTTCGCCGATGTGATTGGATGGAAGGAATAATAATGAAGGAGACTGAGCAAAAGATTATATGAGGTTTAACGTCAAAGAAAAATTAATATGCCTTTATTTAAATAAAGAGGAGAGGAGGAATAGAACACAATGATTTATTATTAATTTAAAGAATACACCAGCATCAAAGAACAGCTCATATTGTTTTATGTTAGTTCTAAGAGTTTCTAAGACAATAATGTAGATTTTATTCTTAAATATTATACTCGCTGTAGAAATTCAATAGTTTTAGATGCAAGATAAGAAGTGTATGGTTAATAAACCATGAAAAATGTCAATACCAATAGTGAACGTATCCAGTAATTTCTCGTTGTTCAAGTTGAAGCACGATTTCAATACAAAATGCATTCAGTCGTTACCGGCTTACAGCTATCGCACCTCTCGTTATTTCATACTGATTGCTGCATTGTAATGCGATATACTTACGTCTTCCATGCCAACATACTTTAGATAAATGTCAGATCATCCATCCACTGTTGCAACGTCTATAAGTATCTAAAATTAATTTTCAGATGTAAATAGATACTAGGTGTATTACAAACTAAAAACAGTTTATTGTATGTGCAGAACTGAAGTGTAAAAATATGAGGAACGTTGAATTATGTATATAATGAGCCCATACATCAAGATTTTCATGACAAATATTTTCTGTCGTATTGGTAGATCAAAAAACGAAAGGGCACAAGACAATAATTAGTAGGACTATCTCTAATTACTTAGAAATTACGATAAATATATATCTACGTTTATTTTGTTGATTATAGGAAAATTTGACGACATTAAACATTAGCAAAGTGTTACAAATTCTAAAATTTTTCTTTAGCACTCTTGACTGCGATTATAATATACAAACCGAAAACGGCAATACGTGTTATGTCAATAAATATAAATAAAAAGATAAATTCTTGCTGCGAATAAATTAATATAAAAGATATGGATATACAATATATATATATATATATATATATATATATATATATATATATATATATATATATATATATATATATATACTTATAAAGGCAGCTCTTTACGTTGCGTTTTCTTTCGTCGTGAAATAAACCTGGTGAATCGCTCTTTCCATAGCTGTTTGTGACCTGAGAGAATAGGGTTCTCGGTCAGTGGCCATAGATACTGTCTATGGACACTAGCTAGAGGGAATAATGCCTTAATAAAACGCAAATAAAGTTTATTAAAAGGAAATAAAACAATATGCAAAGTACTATACTAAGAATCTGTAAGAAAATAATAATTATCTTCAGGTTAAGAAACTGTAAGATAATTATGCAAATTAGTCTTAATCTAAGAATCTGCAATAGAATTTGATTATTTAAAACACCTAAGATTAATTTAAAAATAAAATAAAATTTCAAAAATTATGAAAAGTCCAAAAGTCGCAAGTATGAAGGAGTAATGACAGGACCCCAAAAATATGGTGGGGGACGTCAGGTATAGTGACTTTTGGACGAATCAATCAAAACATGTGGTAAAAGTACATAAACAAAATAGTTATAAACAATTTAAACAAAAAAATTATCAAAAACTGAAAAAGTCGCTGAGACCTATAAAAAGTAAAAAAATCACAAGTTATTTTATCCTGAAAGAGTATCGAAAATATTATAAGTTATTTTATATACATATATCTGAAAAGAAAAAAAAAGAAAAATTCGTCTAAGTTATTTTTGGATCTGAATTTCTTCAGAGTCCAAAATACGAAAATAAATATGGAAAATATATTACAAGTTCAAATAGTAAATATAGAGAAATATTAATGTCAGTAATTTTTACAAGTGTTATAAAAGGATATAAAAACAACTAAGTCTCGTTAAGAGACTTAGCGAACCTAAAAGAGAAAATAATTTCTTACATGAACTAAAGTCCCTGAAAGAAATAAAACATTAAATATAAAATAATAGCAACAATTCGTCTAAGTCAGTAGCGACAAATTAAATGCTGCAAATAAATCAGAAATTTAACTAAGTCAAAAAGACCTGAAAAATAAAACAAAAATGGCGGCGGTTTAGTACAAACCGACAAAGTTTCGCTCTGAAACTTTGTCAAAAATTCCTGTAAGAAAATAGGTAGTAAGGTAAAAATAAAAGACGTTTTTTTATTTGAGTCTCTAGGAACTTAATCAACCAGAGGGTCTCGACTTGCCAAGGAGGCTGGATCTGCGGACATCTGACCAGATCTAGCCTGTTGGCCATCGTGCACCTGTATTTATTCATAAAAATCTAGGTCAAGTTCCAACCGTCATTAACGGTCTTTTTGACCGTTTTTTGATTGGACCTGCACGATAGCCAAAACTCCACTTCGGAGATTCTCATTGGCTGCAATTCTGTTGCAATTTGACCAATGATAATTCCGAAGTCGAGCTACAAATTTGGGAATTACGATTGGCTGCAATTACTGTTGCCATTTGACCAATCGCGAATTCCGAAATTTGCCATTGGCGACAAGTACAGTAGGATGCCGTTTGTATATGGAAAGAGAAGAGATTCTCCAAACCGCCTCATTTACATATATTCCCATCTGATATGTTAAAACCTCATCGTTATTATTTGGAGACGCAATACCAAATACTTACAGATATGTCGTTATGTCAATCTAACAATACTGACATTTATTTTGTTAATCATAGCTTCCTTTGTTAGTCATAGTATGGCGCCAGTTTTAAATGTCATCTACAAGATATTATCAGGAATTATATATAGCCGCCTGGAATCGTTTTCGGAGGAGATTATTGGTGAATACCAATGTGGCTTCAGACCAAAGAGGTCAACTATAGACCAAATACATATGTTAAGAGGTATACATGAAAAATGTGTTGAATATAATATACCTATTTACAACTTGTATATCGATTTCACACAGGCGTTTGATGGAGTAGATCGACAAAAGATGTTAAAGCAACTATCTATGTTAGGGATACCCAATAAGTTGTTTAAACTTATACGAATGACTCTGGAGGGTTCCAAAGCTATGGTGAGAATAGATGGAGATATGACGCAGGCCTTTGATATTGAAAATGGAGTTAGACAAGGGGATGCTGCTACGTTTGGTCTATATATAAATGAAAGCAAAACAAAATATATGGAGTGCACAAAATCGAATGAACATGAGAATCTGAAGGTAGACAACCATACCTACAAATATGCCTCCACTTTTCCCTACCTAGGCTCAATAATAAATGACAACAACAACATCAGTCAAGAAATACAAGCACGGATTCTTAGCGGTAATAAGTGCTTTTATGCATACAAAGACTTAATGAAAAGTAAGTTACTGAATCGTGAGTCTAAGCTGAGAATCTACAAAACAGTAATTATACCAGTGGTCACATATGGATGTGAAACGTGGACCCTCTCAACCACTGATGAAAATCAACTGAGAATATTTGAGCGCAAAATAGTAAGGAAGATATTTGGACCAACCCAATGCAGCGATAGTTCGTGGAGAATTAAAATGAACCACGAGCTGGATGAACTAATGCAGAGCGCAGATATTGTCAGATTTGTAAAATCACAAAGACTAAACTGGCTTGGTCACCTAGAAAGAATGCCAGATAATCGAGCTGTAAAAGTAGTCCAGAGATGGAAGCCCCAAGGAAACAGAACAAGAGGAAGGCCCCGTAAAAGATGGATAAACGACGTAGAGAGGGATCTTAAAACCATGAACATCAGGCAGTGGCGAAGGAAAGTATCCGACAGGGCAGAATGGAAGAACATTGTTAAGCAGGCCAAGACTCACAAAGGGTTGTAGCGCCATTAGAAGAAGAAGTAGAAGATGGCGCCATCTGTTATTTATATTGCGATTTAAAATGACAGAAAACTGTTTTAAGATCTTTGCGGACAATTTTTTGAAAATTATCTTTTATGTGTAGTCGATCTGAACTTATGCTCATACAAAAGAATGACAGTTTGCTATACAAATATGTCCGCAAATGCTTCGCTTCCGTGATACGGGTGTTAAAAGTTTGCTTGCAACCTGACGATTTATTGAAAATTTAAAATCATTTTTGAATTCCTCGTTTAATTTGTGACCAAAAATCTCGCTTGCCAATTTTTTATATGGGACGCCTTTTTTAAAAATTTATTACATTGTCTAGGTATATATTGCCTATGTAAATTGAGAATTTCTTCATTATTAAGATTTTAATTTGCTAAACATTATTTTTAGTTATTATTTTTTTTTATCGAAAAAATATATATTTTTTATATGCTATGTATTTATTAGTTGGTTGTCTAGGCTATCTGTTTCTTCGAGTTTATTCACTTCATTATTGTATAATTTTTCTGTACTCTTAGGGCCGATTGTTCGAACGAAAATCAAAACTTAATTGTAATCAAATATTTAATTAAAATCAAATACGTCACATTTTGAGATATGTAGACTGATTTATTTTATTCAATTTTATTATATTACGTTTTAATTTAAAATAAACCCTAATTAAACTCTTTCTTATGTTAATTTCAGGTTTTTACTTACAAATCAATAATAATAATAAGCAATTTTTAATCATTTTGACAGCTGCTGTGACGTATTTGATTGTAATTAAATATTTGATTACAATCAAGTTTTGATTAGCGTTCGAACAATCTATAAATATATATGAACAATCTATAAACTATAAAATAATAGTTTAATCCCATCGTTTGTCATACCATTCTTTGTTTTTACTGTATCTAGTTAATTCAGAATTAATTTTTGTTATGGTACAGTTACGTTTTTTTATGTTCTAATTTTGTTGTCCAATACATTACATGGTAGATTCAAACAAACAGGCAACTGTCAATTTTTGTTTCCATGAGTTTGTTATAAGTGCATGATATTATCCCTGTTTTCGCTCCTCTTATATCCCTAATATGTCTAACTGTTTTTCTTTTCCACTCTGGACATTTCAATCTATTTTCACAAACATTACAAAAAACTGTCGGCAATTAATGAATTAAGAACTGCTATTTGGCCGTTTATAGGCTTAAAGTTTGTATTATTTAGTAATTTCTTTTTTATGTATGTAAACTGCATCCTGTTCCTATACTAACTAATTTTTAAAAACTGTTTTGATATGTAGTTTTTTCTCTAACATAAAAAGTTTCCTAACACGTCTCATTAATTGCTGAAATATACTTACTGTTGAAGACTTAATTGAAAAAAGAATAATAATTATGACTAATGGGTGTGTATGTAAATATAGAAAAATCAACATTACCTTTGTTTTAATTGATGTAGTTTATTTTGTTGATAAACTCTCTCTCCAATGACGTTACAGCTCAAATCGAGACTTCGCCTCCTCCAAACTATGTCTCCATTCTCACTACATGATCATTTCATTGAAGTCTCTGAAAGTTAACGAATTCTGAGATCGGTGCCTCTTTGAACAGTTGGCAGAGTTTATGGTTGTACCTGGATCTTCATACTCCGTTTTCGTTAATAGGTCCAAATATCTTCCTTGGGACTTTCTTTTTGTGTGTTCTATCACCCATGTCTTGCATCCATACCATACTATTGATCTGATAATAATTTTGTAGAACCTGATTTTCGATCTCCAGTGTGTGTTTTTGGAGCCGAACACAAGGTTGAGTGAAAAGTAAGCTTTGTTTCCCCGTACTATTCTGGTTCTTCTGTTCCATCCGTGTTTAATGCAACTCCAGGTATATGAAACTTTCTACAGTTTCAAAATCGTCCTCTAATTCGTCCTCTTTTGCCTCTGCTTTTAATTGTTAATATATTTCTGCCGCCTCTTATGTTCTGTTAGACATAATGCTAATGTGATCGGCATAGGCGGCAATCTGCATTGATT
Source organism: Diabrotica undecimpunctata (assembly GCF_040954645.1). Taxonomy (NCBI): domain Eukaryota; kingdom Metazoa; phylum Arthropoda; class Insecta; order Coleoptera; family Chrysomelidae; genus Diabrotica; species Diabrotica undecimpunctata. The sequence continues at coordinate 23,991 of NW_027312264.1, read as the reverse complement.
AATTTGTTAGGAGATGACCTCTTCCTATATTCAGCTGTCTTATCGCATATTTGAGAGTCAAGTTGAATAGTGTTGGTGCCAGCTCGTCTGCTTGCTTTAATCCTTTGACCATTAAAAAGTTCTCAGTGAGGTCATTTTGTACTCTGACAGTTGCTGTTGACAAGTCCATTGTAGCTTTTACTAGTCGGGTGTATTTTTGGGGATTTTAAAGCTACGCCATATTTGATATTGTCTATTAATGGAGTTGTAGGCCCGTTTGAAATCTATGAATATGTTGTGGACGTCAATGTAGTATTTCCACGATTTCTTTAGAATTTGTTTTACTGTAAATAGCTGATTAGATGTAGATCTTCCTTGTTGATAAACTCTGCCTGTGAATAATTGTTTACTTTAAGGTACAATTAATATTGGATGTGAGCACGTGTTCCTATAGTAATTTCCAGTCGAAGGTAAAATTTATCATACATACTCGGTTCACTGATCCCCTTATAAAATAATCATAATCCTAAAATATTCATAAAAACCACATAATCTTAAAATCTGTTAAAACATCCTTATTAATTGATATTAATACATTTTCAATTTGTTAATTATGGTATTTTCGATCAATTGAACCATCTGCCGCCGTAGGGTCTTAGTTAAATCAATTATCGGAGCATTAGCTTTATATAAATCAACATTACTGCAAGAGCTTCCAAATACAGTAATAAAAGTGTAATAAATTTAATCACTGTAAATCCGAGTTAGATGCTTTGAGAAAAGGTATTTTCTTTATTGAGTCATAAACGACGGAAGATTTATAGGTGTCTGTGTAGAATATACACTACACTGTGAAATTGTTTTTAAAGTTATGGTCGTTTCGTCTTTATTACTTTAATATGTGACTGCAGTGTACTGTTTTTTTTTTTCTTATTTTGGTTTTTAATTTAAAAAAGGCCGTGAAAAGAAAGAACTACATATAATAACTTTTTTATTTTTTTATTTATTAATATTTTATTAAGCATTAGTTTTTATATGTTTATATGAAGTTTACGTTCCATGATCTTTTGTTCAGTGCTCCATTTCTTTCTAATACCAGATAGCAAAAAAAATTTTTCGGTTAGCATTTAGAATATACGAGGCATGTTGTTTAAGTAAGTACTGTTTTGCGATTCCGCCGCCGCAGCGCTACGGGCGGCGTTCCGCGCATGAGCGCTGGTTACCTACATCTCTTGTCTACGCACTGACGCCATTACAGTCTGATTCTTCATTGTATACTTGTTTACTCCAGTGTTTAAGATACCTCCAACAATCGTGAGTCACGCTGATTGTGTACGGGCTGTTATACGATTTCTTAGTGCTAAAGGCGTAAAACCGATCGATATTCATCGTGAGATAGTTGAAGTTTACGGACAAAACATTATGAGTGATGGAATGGTAAGGAAATGGGTGAGAGCATTTAAAGATGGCCGCACAAATGTGCATGATGAAGAACGGAGTGGGCGTCCTTCGGTCGTTAATGAAAATTTGGTGCAGAAAGTTGACGAAAAGGTGAGAGAAAACAGACGCTTTACAATTTCATCGTCCGACTGCTTTCCTCAGTATTCTCGTAGTGTTTTGTATCGCATTGTTACCGAGAACTTGAATTACCGGAAATTGTGTTCACGTTGGGTTCCAAAAATGTTGAAGGATTTGCACAAAACCCAACGTTTAGGCAGTGCATTGACTTTCCTTGAGCGGTACCACAGTGAAGGTGAAGATTTTTTAGACCAAATTGTTACTGGTGACGAAACGTGGGTGGCCTACGTCACACCAGAATCGAAACAACAATCCATGGAATGGCGACATTCATCATCACCCAAAAAATTGAAGTTTAAGCAAACAATTTCTGCCCGGAAAATCATGTGCACAGTTTTTTGGGACAGAAAAGGAGTATTGCTAGTGCAGTTTCTGCCTCGTAATGAGACAATCAATGCAGCGTCTTATTGTGAGACATTGAAAAATCTGCGTCGTGCAATCCAGAACAAAAGACGTGGCAAGTTGAGTAAGGGTATCGTTTTGCTGCATGACAATGCCCGTCCACATGTGGCTAATCAGACCAAAGATCTCATCAAATCATTTAAATGGGAAACTCTAGATCATCCTCCATACAGTCCTGATCTGATGCCCAGCGACTACCATTTGTTCCAGCACTTGGAGAAACACCTGGGCGGTCAGCGTCTTCAAGACGATAACGAAGTCAAAACATTTGTGATGCAGTGGTTAACAAGTTAGGCGGCAGAATTTTATCAGGAGGGTATTCAAAAATTGGTGCCACGTTATGACTCAGTGCCTCAATGTTCACGGAAATTATGTAGAAAAGTAGATTAAGGTACAGGCTTTGAACAATAACAAATGAGTGAGGTAGAGATTATATTTATTTTATACCTAAAATTTAGCAAAGTGTTAAACATTATGGAGAACACTAGTGCAGTTTACCGTGCCTTTTGCTACAACTAAAGGTTTTCTGCGAATTTCGTTAATCGTTTAAAGGTGTAAGTTGGTTGAATGTACTGTATGTAACTAATGTGAACTCAACAGCGGTTTATCATCAGCTTCTTTATTGTTTAAATTGGCTGTATTTATAGTTTTATCCATTACTTCTGATGTTATAAAACAAACCCTTTTGAAGATAAACTGATTAGGATGAATACGTAATGCCACTTAAAATGTCTTACCAAGCGGTTCCTGCACTTCGCCTTTATTAAATTTAATTTTGAAGATTGTCTTTCACAACTTGCATTTAAATGAGGTAAAGTTAATACAGACAATGCAAAGTCACTCAAATTATCAAATTACCGTCAAAATGTTTAATTTGACCCACTTTAAAATAAATATAATTCATCCAGATTTTCGACTTTTATTAGAGTATCTGGTATTGTTAAAGTTTCTTCCATTCGTTTTAGATCGATCTTTTGCATCGTTTTTAGGTCGTGAGGATTGCAAATTCGGTGCAATTTTGACATTAGTCATTTTGAAAATAATAACAGCATGCTGTAATCTAAACAATTCACCTTCTATTCTCAATGCTAATTCAAAAGATTTAACACGTACTACTTCGATTAATTTAATTTCTTTGTTTTACAACGTATGGTCCTAAAGTTTTGGGAAAAATTTCAAAAGCATATAACTCTGACCACAATAATCTTATATTTTTATTAAATTATTCAACAATTTAAATTAACTGTCCATATTATAAATCAAAATTCAAATGACAGACAAGGGACCATTATTTTCGATTTGCCTAATAATTCGCTGACACGTTGCATTATCCTTTGGACAACCTCGGCGTCAATTTCTCTAATTTTTGTATATATCCGGCGTCTTAACTGTTCCTGATTTTGTGCTTCCTATCCGTTATTATAACCGACTTTCCGACTTAATATTGCCCAGAACTCTTCAATTGGACGAGCCTGAGGTAGGTTGGGGGGATTGTTTGCGTACATTTTCGTAATCGTTCGTGTAAAACGCATCGTTACCCTTCATCTCAGAGTTGGACAAAGTAAAATATTTTTCATCGTCCATCACGATCAACTTGTTGACGAAATGCACTCGCCTTAACGTGCGGCAACATCTCGGAATCCTCTCTAATTGATCCTCTGCGTATTTTGGAGCTTTCCTTCTTTTCCGGTAGATAATATTGTTACTCGATAGGGTCTTGTATACTGTAGTCTTTCCAACATGAAATCTTCTGGCCAGTTTTCGCTGTGAGACCCCAATTTTTTTCTTAGCTGCTTCAATTAGTCTTGCCTCTCTTATATGGTTCAAAATCCGCGATCGCCCACTTTTACGCAAGTTAACACATGGTATCCCTTCTTCACATTCTCTGATTGTGCGATAAATTGTCGATTTGCTTATGTTTTGATCTCGATAAATATTAACAATATCTCGTTTCGACATTCGCCCAACCATATTATAAACACCTCGATGAATATCAATTTTATAAGACATTTTGCAGAGCACAAACCAAAATATTCTGCTTTGTTTATTAAATGTCAATAACTGATAACATTTCAATTCCATGGCCTTCTTTGTTAAATGCATTTTGCTTCTCAATCAGACCAGGTGAAATTTTTCCCAAAACTTTAGGACCATACGTTATCACCTGGAAAATTTATTTGAACTTATGTCAGTTTTTTTAACAATTAAATTATGTCGCATTGAAGGTGTAGTAATTATATTCTGGATAAATTTATTTGTACATATGCTTTTCAAACATGTCATCTAGTCGTACTTCTTCTTTCAATAAAGCTTACTAACCCTAATGAAGCAACGTACTAACGAGGAAGTGTTTTATTTTTATATTTTTGGAATCCGTCTTTTGTTAAAACCGGTGGTAACTACTTCAGGCAATTGGATTCTTTTAAATCTTTATTTCGTTTAACCTTCTGGCTCCATTTTTAGTGTTAACGATTATTTACGTAGTGTATATGGTATTATAAATCTTGCTTTTTAAAAACTCCATGGAGAGAAGTTCAGAAGAGTTAAATCGAGAGATATTGCTGCTCATTCAGTAAATCCTTTTCTTCCAATCCATTTCCTAGAGAACTGTTCTTAAAAGTATCGCCTTACGGTTATGCTATGAGTATAATGCGGAGGTTGTTGGAAAAACAACTCAACTTCTCAGTATTTGTTATCATTTTCTATTATGTCTGTCAAAATGGGGATCAACTGTGTCCGTCTAATAATTTTAGATATGCTTCTTCGTTCAACTTTTATTGCAAAAAGAATAATCCAATAATAAGATACCTATAAATTTCTGCACATACGTTTAATTTCAATTCTGTTCTGTTGGGTATGTGTTTCGTAGAAAACTCTACGGATTTTCATCAACTCAATAAGAATTAGGCCCAAGACAAATATAATAATAATATTAATAAATATTAAATATATTTACAAAAGGAACATTTTTATTCTCGAGAGATAAAGAGAGTGAAAATATATCTTCTGTCTCTCTCTTACCTGTATCTTACATATGTAATGATTTTGCCGATTCACTCCCGTACAAATTCTGCAACGTCGAACGCACGTATAGAAGTATAACTTTAAAAATTAGTCGCTAAAAGACATTAGCGTGAAGGCTGAACTGAATTTTGAAGAGTGCGGATATTTCTATAATCACTTAATGATAGAGAAAACAATCGTAATGCAGTAAAACCTCTCTTAATTTTAATACTTTTAACCAGAATTTAGCTTAAATAAACATAAGGTTGAATGCTCGGATAAATGAACTTTGATCAAATAAAAGGCATATATCGAGCACAGTTTAATTTAATCTTGCCCAAGTACTTTCGATCCCTAGATCATCTTCAGGGTCATTTCGTCATTTGCGGCCTATCCGACAAGAATAAAATGTCATAAACTTATAATTAGCTTAATTAATTAAGAAAATAAACCTATGTCTACATAACGATAATCCACGATGTGTAGCACAATGTACTAACTTGTAGTATTATTGGGTGTTTTTTTTTTGCGATTTTAGTTGTAATTTGGCAGTTCATTGCTTTACATTGCTTTTACAGATATATGAATTTAGTATTACGATAAACCATACTTCTAATAACATTGACTTTAAATATATCTACTAAAGGGAGAAAAAAAAGATAGATGTACAGCTCAGTTTAAATTTTAGTAATACTAAATGCCGTTCAGTTGGTACTTTACTTACCTTATCTTTTACGATGTCCTTTTTAACGACTTCCGTTTAATGTTTCTAAAAACTATTAAACTTTTATTATATTGTCCGGAAACGAGATTTATCTAGGATCACTGAAAATTCTTAAATATTAAGAAAGCTGCACAAGTCTTATCAGATTTTACAGAGCACTGTAAGAACAGCTTAAAATTCCTACAGGTATTATGAAGTTCGATAATAATACTGGTTTTTTGTTTCTTTTTCAAAGTGGTATTGATAAGTTTGTATTCCAATTTTACGGTACCTCTGTCTTTCTGGTATTTTAGTAAATGGTATAGTTAATACTTTAGGCCGCCATATTTCAGTAATTTTTTCGACATATCTGTTCCAGTTGCTATCTGTTCTTTAATATTCTGAATTCGTTTTAACCGTTCCTTATTGACAGGGCTTGAACGCAGCAATCCATCTTGGCAAGATTTAATAAAAAACTGTGCTCAATATCTGCCTTTTATTTGATTAAAGTTAAAATAAATATTATTGATCTGATAAAAATCGTAAAAAATGGTAGAAATCGCTAAACGCGTATTTATTTAACACCTTTCAAGGAACTAACTTCATTTGCGGCAATATACAAAAATTTTATAAGAAAGCTACACTTTTTACCTTTAAAATGTATTCCGATTTTTGTCCAAAGGACACTCTAATCAAAGGATATCAAATTTTTACCGTCAAGTTGATACAAATTTTCTTTAAAATTGATTTCGCGCACGTACCTGACATTAAAATCCACCAGTCGCTTCAAGCGTTGTTTCTGAGAGAACGATGAATCCTACACAAAAATGCTAATAAGCTTTTTTATTCAAAATTATCTCAGCTACATTTTTTATTTGAAATATTTTTTTCTACGAAATACAGATTTCTGTCGATTTGGCCTTGGGGTAAAAGTGGTAAACTTTTTTGCATCTTTTCTGGGGTCTCATAATTGACATTCTCAGCAAAATTCAGCTTGGTCATATGATTGTTAGAGGTCAAATCTGAGACAACTGCACTAGTATTAATAATTTAAAACCGAAAAAAATGACGATTTTCAAGGTCAAAAAAACAAGTAAAAATATTCTTTTTAAAATCAGTAAGTGACTAAATTCAAGTTCAAGCCTTCTATCAGCTACCGATGAAAATTCTGGGCTTACTTTATTTTAAAACATTGTTTTTTAATTGTTAATAAAGTGCGTATGGCAGGGAGGGCACTCATTTGTACAAGAGAATTCAAACCAGCAAAAATTTGTACCATAGATCTTGTTTCTCTCTTATAATGGGTGTTTTTTATAGAGATATAGAATTTTGAATTGGAATAAAACAGACGATTTTTTAAATTGACATGAAGTTGTCTTTATTCAAATGATGATCTTTTGGTATTATAATTTAAATATGATTTTTGGCATATGAAAGCCACGGCTTGCTCTGATGTAGTCTAATCTGAAGGTCCAATTTTGGATGACTTTTTCTAATATTTATGGTCGTATATCGGCAATAACTCAGCGAATGTTATTCTCCAAGTGGTCAATCGTTTCAGGTTTATCGAAGTAGACTAGCGACCTTACATATCCTCACAGAAAATAGTCTGGCGGTGTTGAATCGCACAATCTTGGAGGCCAATTCACAGGTCTAAAAAGTGAAACTATGCGGTTACCAAACATTTCTTTCAATAAATTAATTGTGGCACGAGCTGTCTGACATGTTGCACCGTCGTGTTGAAACGACAGCTTCTGATGATAGTGGTTCAAATAAGGAATAAAAAATTTAGTAATCATGGCTCTATATCGATCACGATTAACTGTAACGTTCTGACTAGTATCGTTTTTGAAGAAGTACGCACCAATGATTCCACCAGCCCACAAAGTATACCAAACAACCAGTGTTTCTGGATGTAATGGTGTCTTAACATACACTTGAGTTTATAAATATTCACTTCAAATACGACAGTTTTGTTTATTGGGATAGCCATTCAACCAAAAGTGAGCTTCATCTCTAAACAAAATTCGCTTTATGAAAATCAAGATCAACGGCAATCTCGTTTTGGACCCATTCAGAAAATCTACGCTTTGCTAGGTGATCATGTAGCTTCAATTTTTACACAAGTTGAATTTTGTAAGCACGCAATCTAAGATATTTCCGAAAAATCTGCCATAAAGTGAATGGACACACATCCAACTGCTGTGCACGATGGTGGATAGACTGATTCTGGTCTTCCCCTACGCTACGATCTACAACAACTTCTTCTGTACGCACTGTACTACGTCTCTGTGGATGCATATTATCATTTAGAGTAAACGTGGTGCGAAAACGTTCCATGGTTAATCGTATTAATTGCTCTAATGGAAGACGTAATGCGTGATACGTATTTCGAACAGTACCATGATTTTCAAAATAAATTTGCACAATTTGAAAGCGTTGTTCAGGCGTCAGTCTATTCATGATAAAATGTCAAACCAAACTAAACATAAATCACATGACAGCTATCAAAATGGCCGACAGTTAAAAAAGTGTTGCCAACTTACATTTCTATACCTCTAAAAAAAACACCCTTTACATGCTGCAGCTATGTCATGAGCGCTTCAATAACGATTAAAAAACAATGTTTTAAAATTAAACAAGCTTAAAATACTTGTCGGGAAATGATAGAACAAGTTTTGAACTAGAATTTAGGTCCTTGGTAAATTCAAAAATAATATTTTTTACTTGTGTTTTTGAGCCTTAAAAATAGTCATTTTATGTTTTATTCAGTTTTAAATTGTTAAAAATTACAAGAGACCTATTTTGTCCGGAATGATCCAAAACATAAAAAAATTGTCTGGGCAAAAAAATTGATTGTTACAATTTGTTTAAAAAAAAATTGTTTAAAAAAATTTGAACAACTTTTCGTCTAGTCGCCCTAAGCAACCTTACTTTGGTGTATCTCATGAAAGTGATTATGCCAAAAAAATCTCAAGGGAATATTTTTCCGAACGAACCCGTGCTTTTCGCCTTGTCTAATATTGTTGTGTCGTTTTATTTCTTAAACCTGTAGATATTATTTACAGCTTATAATTTTTTGACAATAACATACATAATATCTTTTTGTTTTCAGTTTTTTATCTGTTATTGTCAATAGGAAAATTGCTAATTATAATTTCATGTTTAATAAAATTATTCAGTTTTCTCTGTCTACAGTGTGTCTTATTTTGACACGAATCTTTATACGTTAGAGTAGAAATTTGATACACCTATCAAAAGCAACTATTCCCCAAGATTTATTTTCATATTTGTACTGAGTAACGTCGGAAATTTGTTATAAACCGCAATAAACCATTAAAGGCACTGTATTCTCTTGGATTACAAATTATTAGGGAAACTTTTCTCATTACGACCGAACTTTTCGCGATAAATCAGAAAGGCCCTTCTCATCGCTGAGAGTAAAAACGTGACCCCTTCGCAGAGTTCAGAGTATGCAAGACATTTTATATTCATAGCACTCCATGGTACTCGTTAAAGTTGTATAAAAAAGGACCAGCGTCCACTAACTTAGAGTTAATATACTATTTTTTGCCCTGTCGAGTTTAACTTTAAACTTTTCGGTTTATACTTGTTAGATGGCTTTAACAAATTGTGAATTTAATTCTGACTTAACTACAAGTCCGAGAAAAAATAACGAATTAATTAATTTGTTGTAAGGTTTTCGTCTATTTTTTCATGGAAGCATGATTATTCTTAAGCGCCTTATTGTAAATTCTTATATTTCACAAAAATTGGTCAAGAGTTTGTAACTTTTAATTCTTGTTTTTTTTTCTTCTAATCTAGAACGTTAACCACATTTCTTTACTTTGCTCTCCTTTACTTTTCTTTTTGAAAATGTAAATTTCAGCTCTAAATTTTATTAGTTTTATTATTTTAGTTGAATCAAAACGTTTTCGGTCCTATTGGACCATCATCAGTAGGGATGGCAAAAAACAATATATTATAAATCGATATATCGTATTATATGATATATCGAATGGAGATATCGATATTCGATATATATATCGGCAAAACTAGTGGAAGTTTATAAACTCTGTTAAGAAGCCGACTAACGAGAAAGTGATTCTAAATCCCATAAATCCCGAGGATTGGACACATTATTACAAACATCTATTAAATGAGAACAGAGACGAATTTAAAGAAGATATGAATTCATCAAGAATCGAAATTCTGGGAGAGCATATTACCATAGATATCAACATAGTTCAAAAAGCTATAGCAGGGATGAAGAATGGAAAAGCAAGTGGACCAGAGGGAGTAACTACGGAATTAATAAAGAATGGCTCAGAGAAATTACACAGAATGATCACGGTGATATTTAACGAATATATTAATGGACATCCAACACCAGATGAATCTAAAACAGCATATATGACCCCAATATATAAAAAAGGTGACAGGAGAAATTGTAAAAACTATAGAGGGATATCGGTCACAAGCTCAATGAGTCGACTATACGGTCGAATACTACGGGACCTGATAGAGGAAGATTATCAATCGTCCGAAGACGAAGAACAAGGAGGATTTAGAGCAGGTCGTTCATGTACAGATAACATCTTCTATCTTAAACAAATTATAGAAAAGAAAATTGTGACAAATAGAGAGTTACATATGACTTTTGTAGATCTTGAGAAGGCATATGACAAAGTCCCGCTAAATAAACTATGGGAAGTCCTGGGCACATCAAACATACATCAAACATTGGTTAGTGCTCTCAAAGATCTATATTATGGTTCAAACTCCCAAATGAAATTCGGAAACCTCTTAGCTGAAAAATTTGCAGTTACTAAGGGTCTCAGACAAGGATGTTGTATCTCTCCGACTCTATTTAAGATTTATATCTCTGCAGCTCTGAAACAATGGAAAAGGAAAGTCAAAGGAATGGGTATACAATTGAACGATCAGGATTACATATATACTTTACAGTTTGCAGATGATCAGGTGGTGATCTCAAATGACAAAGATGACATGGAATACATGCTTAGAAAACTAATTGAAGAATACCAGAAATCGGGATTAAATATCAATTTAGAAAAGACAAAATACCTCTCAATTGGAGCTGAAGCAGAACAACTCGATATCGATGACAATCAAAAAATAAATCTATGCAACGAATATAAATACCTGGGCGTCATCTTCGACCGTAGTGGAAAAGACGAACGAGAAATAGAACATCGAATTGTACAAGCGCGAAGAGCTATAGCATGTTTGAACGGAGTTCTATGAAGTAAAGAAATATCAAAGAAAAGAAAATGGAACATCTATGAGACAATGGTTAAAACTAGCCTACTTTATGGAGCTGAGACATGGAGAATAACCGAAAAATATAAGAAAAAGGTCGAAGCCACGGAAATGGATGCCATCAGAAGATCGATGAGAATATCAAGAGCCGACAGAATACGGAATGAAGTGATAAAACAACAAATGGGTATAGAGGGCACTATAGTTGAGGATATTGGGAGAAAACAGCTCATGGTATGGGCATGTGAGCCGAATGGGGGACGAAAGATTGCCTAAAAAAACGATGATGTGGCAACCCCCAGAGAAGAAGAAACGAGGAAGATCACCACAGAGCTGCAATCTGGGAGTTAGGAAAGCGATTAGCGCTCGAAATCTGGACGAAGACCTAACTCAAGACAGAATACAGTGGCGTTTGGGAGTCGGACAACGTCGTAAGACGTTATAAAAAACCGAATAAATATATATATATATATATATATATATATATATATATATATATATATATATATATATATATATATATATATATATATATATCGGCAAAACTATATCGATCTATGCAATATAAAGGGTGAGGTTTAATATTTTGAATATTCTTCTTTTATTTTCTTTTGTTATTTTATTATTCCACACTAGTCCTTCTTCTCCACACTGAGAACGCCTCATTCTATCTATTTAGGAGAGTATATAAATATGTGCTATGCTGCAGCCTTGCTTTAGATCCGGACTCATAGGAATTTCTTTGGTTAATTTGTTTTCAGTTTTAATGTTTACCTTAATATTTTTGTCGTTGTTCGGCTTTTATATGTTTTTTTGTTTATTCCTTGTTTTTCCATTGCTACCCAAAGCATTAAAAGTGGTACAATATCGTATGTCTTTGTCAGATCTATAAAAACTACAAGACTAAAAGGTTGTGGACTAATCTTTTCTCAATAACCTGCTTTAAAGAAAATATGCTGTCCATACAGGATCTAATAGCATGAAAGCCATTTTGTTCATCTCTTTTTAAATTTTATTTTTTATTATTTTTCCATAGAGTCTTTAGAGTGAATTATTAATACTTAGCCCCATGTTGTTTGAAAAATTTGTTCTCTCTTTTTTTTGTAGATTTTGTTAATATTTGCTTTTGTCCACTCCGGTGGTAAGACATGTCCTATAGAATAAGGTGAAAACAGACACTAGTGATTCCCGTAATACCTGTGGGCTGTGTTTATAAATTCTTGGGGCAGTAAATTCAAAAATATTAATTTGGACAATCGTTTGTCTATTAAGGGGTTTCTTGTTTTGGTGACAGCTGATGGTGTCTTCAAAAATAATTGTTCATTAGAAACAGACGTGACTACAACATATAGGTGTTTTTGTACTGCCTTATATTACTTTGGGTGTACTAACTTCATTTCTTTCTATAAATCGAGCGGATTTTCTTTTAGGTTCCTTACCGGAAGATGAAGATATTGAGTTAGCTCATCCGTTGATTCTAGGAGCTTGCTCTTTTCTTAATGGAAGTTATTTTTGGTGATAGGCTCATAGATCTACACCTTCTTGTTCTTCACAGGAACTTTGACCTTCAATCTTAGAAGCAGATATTGATTTCTCTACGAGTTTCATTTTATGTCTTACAATATCATCAATCAATTGATATGGCTTCTGCATACTTGAGACGTACTCTATACGTTTTTTTTATTTTACTAATTTGGTTACTTAATTATTATATTATGGTATATACATAAATATATGAATATTATTGGTAATATAAACAATATCATATATTGATTTCTTCATTTAACTGATATCTGAACAAAAGCTTCTAGAATGCTATCACATTTATGATACGGAATTGTTTACGAAAAATGTGAAACGTCTTGGTTTATTAAGACAATGAATAAACAGCAAGTTTTATTTAACGCATAGACAGTCTATTTATTACTACTAAAAGGGGAAAATCTGGCTGATGATTGAAAAACAACACTCTGAGATAGCGCGTAACAGAAAATTCTATGGGAACCAAGAAAAACTGTTGTTTTCTCAATGTATTTGAATATTTTGTTTGTATGTGTTCTTCTTAGCCTTATCTCATCCAAACGTACTTCCAATTTGTTCCGGTTATTGTTTTGATGTCGTTCACCCATCTCATCTGTGGTCTCCCTCTTGGTGGTTTACTGTTTTAAGGTCTCAAATGTTGTATTGTGACGTTCCAACGTTGGTATTTTGATCTAGCAGTGTGACCTGCGAAGCTCCATTTGAGTTTGTAATTGTAGTAATTTTCACAGTAGGCTGATCATCGTAGTGATATAAAAACCAAAAAAATAAATGCATGTGCATTGACAGAACATGCATTAACGTTGAAACATGAATTTAATTTCGAGGATTCCTGTATTTTGGCAAAGGAAAAGAACCATTCAAAACGTGTATTCTTGGAAATGCCCATACAATCTAGTACATCTTGCATCAATAAAAAGTCTGACATAGATAAATTGAGCAACATTTATTGTTATTTACTGGAAAAACATCCAAAATAAAATTAATATCTACCTGTACATAAATTACACTTACATGCATAACATGTCTCTAGTATTTCTTAAAAAGAAATAGAATATTAAGTACACCTGATTACTTTTTAATCATAGGTTTTTTTTCTTTCTGTTCTCTATTTGTCAGAGTTAGAACAGTAAACACCAGTAAAAGATGCCATAAACTAAGTTTTACTCTCTCTAACTAAATTTTAAAAATTTTAGAATGTATTTTGTCCATTATTTTATATTTTATATGTGTGTTATTAATGTTGAGTGTCAATGCTTTTATAAATAATCTCAACGACTAGTAAGATTGTGATATTTTATAAATATTTACATATTTTTCTTATTACAGTGTCTTGAAAAAGGAATAATACCATTCCGAAAGCTAGACAAAAAGTCAAAAGAGTGTTTCATTAACATTCCGGCCAATTTTCTGACTGCCGCCCTAATAAACTGTGTTGTTTGTTTGTATATATATATATATATATTTGTATATATATATATATATATACAAATATATATATATATATATGTTTGTATATATATATATATATATATATATATATATATATATATATATATATATATATATATATCTGATACTCCTATAAACAAATATTTTTCATTACCATATTTCAGAGATATCACTCCGGGGTTAACAAGGATTCTGAAAAGTGTTGAAAATAGCTTTGGCAATAATAATAACAACATTAAACTTAATGTAGCTTGTAGATCAGCCCTAACAATTAATAATCTTTATTCTAAGATAAAAGATAAGACTCCCATAGATAGGCTTAGTAATATTGTCTACAACATTCCATGTCTCTCTTGCAACAATTCCTACATCGGTCAAACATCTCAATTATTGAAATCACGTATTACACTACACAAAAGTGATTCTCGACTTCACCCTGACCGTTGTGCATTAGCCAAACATGTCCATTCCACTGGTCATCTCATGGACTATACCAACACCACAATTTTCCACCGTGAGAACAATAAATCTAAAAGAGAGTTCATTGAAATGTCTTATATTTTTCTTAACGATTTCTCCATTAATGTTAAGAGTGACATCAAGAATCTAAGCGATATATACCACCTGTTACTTAAATCAGATACCAAGAACAATACTATATCACAGATTACTAATTTGACTGATATATCCATTAACAACTAACATACCTTTATAATTAATTTTCATTAACAAAAAATATATAACATTCCCTTGCTTTTCTTAGATACGTCTCAATAAGATTCAATAATACATGAACAATATAATATAATTAAATAAAGAAAATCAAAATAATATTTCCCTTTACTGGGATTTAAATTTATTCGTTTTTTACCAATGAACCTTAACGACATAAAGATTCATACCAATTATAATGAAGTTGTCAGCGCTTGCGTTCTGGCTTAAACAGAACCTCACTTTTAACTATTTAAAATCAAAATTTAGTTATTGCCGACATTTCAAAGAATTACCTCCTTTTAAATGTAGTTGCATTGGGTTTTTCGATTAACCTTGGGTAAGCCTTTACGTGTCAAGTTCGAAGCTACCATACATTTCAATTCTTATAAAAAACTTTTTTTGCACATAGTAACAAAAAACACCACTATGTTACTAGCAAAGTTTTTTAATATTCTAACTCTACAATTCTAAGTTACGGTAAGATCAATAATGTTTTAATAGATAATATATGGTAGCTAATTATAATTTATTCTCTTTCAGCCCTGAAGAAGCCAAATTAATTCTCTTTGGCGAAAACGTTCGGCGAAACAATTGATACTGTTGTGAATTTATTAATTGTTAAGTCTTTAATTTATAATGTCTTGTTCTTATCTTAATTCATTAAAAAGCACAATGACTGATATTTATTTATTTTCACTAAACATACATAATTTATTAAAAAGCGAACGTAACATTTTATCGCGAGCGCGTCGTCCGAATTAACTGTCCCTTCCAAATAAAGTTCCGTTATTATATACCAGTGCCGTTATCTCGAATAGTCTAAAACCTTCGATGGCGAAACGGTAAAGGCCAACTGGATTTCCCTCATATCGGTTCTGGAAGGTCGCTCAGGTAAATCGAGGCCTCTCGTAAACTCTACAACATATTAGATTAAAAACATGTTTTAAAGGTTAAAACTATGACTCATATTTTTACGTAACATTGCCCCCCTCTCAAAAGATGGTTCCTCCTGGAACCTTGTTGGGACTAGAACTGGAACGGTATGCTGGTATCGGCAACTGGACCCTCTTTTACAACTTCCAGTTGTATAAAAATGACAAGGGACGGTTTTCTCTCCGCACCAGTAACTATGCGGATTGCAACAGATTAACACCTGACTTCGGTGTCTTTAAAGATCTCCTCCACCATATTTCGGATAACCCTCCAATCTAATTGGCGGCACTCCAACTTTGGCATGGCTAACTTTTGCACGTCGGACTCTAGTACGTGCCCTCTCAATTGAAGTAAGGCTTCCCATACATCTCGGTAGGTAGGTTGGTCACGGGCAGTGTCTTTTGTTACTAGGTAGAAAAGGTAACGTGATGCATCTTGGAGTTTCAAGGTTTTACCGGGAGCTGGCACTTGGCATTGAAGTTCTGCAACTCGACCAAACTTCCTTCGAAAGACGGATGCCAACCCTGGTGCGTCTTTGATACTGGCCGGGATGGTAAGGGCCAGCGAGTAGTCATCGGGGAGCTCGAGTAGATCTTGCTTTTCTTCAGTGGTAACACCATGTCTCGCTTTACCGGTACCTCCATAGGCACCCATGAATTCCTCAAACGTGAGGTCAGACACATCGTGGATTTGGTTTACTTCCACTTCTTCATCTACGTTGTGGTCACCTTCGAAAGACGCCAACCGGTTATGGTGTACTATCATCGGCTTTCCCCTCGGAATCTTGCTTATTCGGTAGATGACATCGTTGATCTTCTCCATAATGAGGTATGGACCTTCCCAAAACTGCTGCAATTTGGGGAGAACAACCTTTTCGCTTCTTGGGATTATACAGCCATACTTTGTCGTTCTTCTTAAAGCAACCCTTTTCGGCTTGTGTATCGTACCGTTTCTTCATTCTGTCGCTAGCGATCTGAAGGTGGGAACGGACCAACTCATGTACATCGTCCATTCTTCTTCGTAATTCGATCACATAATCTTCACCTGCTACATCTTCTCCAGGTTTACATCCAAACTCGAGATCACAAGGTAGTCGCATTTCGCGTCCGAATAGGACTTTGCTGGTGTCTGGCCTGTTGATTCGTTAACAGCAGATCTGTAGGCCATTGTGAAGAACGGAAGGTATTGGTCCCAGTCTCGCTGATGATCGGACACCATCTTTGTCAAATACTTGCCAACTGTCCTATTCATTCGTTCTACCATACCATCCGATTGCGGATGATACGCGGTAGTTCTTGTTTTCTTCATGCCTAGTCTATCACATATTCCTTGGAATAGATCGCTTTCGAAGTTCCTGCCTTGGTCACTATGTATCTCCAAAGGCACTCCAAATCGGCTGATATATTCTTGGATCAACTTATCTGCAACGGTGGCGGCCTTCTGGTCGGGAAGTGCGTAAATCTCGACCCACTTAGTAAAGTAATCCATTACTACCAGCATGTACTTGCCTCCATTTTCACTTTCTGGAAATGGCCCAGCGATGTCCAAAGCTATTCTTTCAAACGGGCTTCCAACATTATATTGTCTCATAGGAGCTCTCCTTTTTCGGTGAGGCCCGTTACTCGTAGCACAAATAGTACATTTCTTACACCAGTCTTTTACGTCGTCGGAACTGTTCATCCAATAAAACCGTTCCCGAATTCGCTGAAGGGTTTTTCTTACACCAAAATGCCCTCCCGATGGACTGTCGTGTAACTGACGAAGTACTTCGGCTATTCTGCTCTTTGGGATCACCAACTGTCTTCTCTTCTCTGAACCGTCATCATTTTCCAGGACTCGTTTGAGCAAGCCATCTTCGATGATAAATGAGTCCCACTGGGCCCAATACGTCTTAACTACTGAGCATAGGTTTGATATTTCCTGCAGGTGGTCGACGGTTTTCCTCTTTCCATTTTCGGATTTTCTGTATAACTGGATCTCTCTCTTGTTCTTCCCTGATTTAGTAGGCGTCCAGGCGTCGTTGACAATCGTCGTTCTTAGCACTGCTGCTTCCTTGGATTCCGTTTTGTTGCAGTGGGAACACTCTGCTGGGCATGGCCTTCTGGAAAGAGAATCAGCGTTTCTGTGGCTAACTCCGGCCCGGTGCTCAATCTTAAAATCGTATTCTTGGAGTCGTTCGATACTCTGAGATAGCGCGTTGACCCTCTGGATTCTTGAACTGCATCAACCACTTAAGGGCGGCATGGTCGGTTCGGATTAGAAACTTTCTGCCATAGAGGTATTGATAGAAGTGCTCTACTGATTTAACTACTGCTAGAAGTTCTCTTCTCGTGACGCAATAATTCCGCTCAGGTTTTGAAAGAACTTTACTAAAATATCCGAGGACTCGTTCCTGTCCTCCTTGAATCTGAGACAGCACTCCTCCAATTCCCACATTACTTGCATCCGTATCTAAGATGAACTCTCCTTCTGGCAGTGGATACCCTAAAATTGGTGCTGTTATTAAATGCTTTTTCAACGTTTCAAAGGCATTTTGGCAGTCTATATCCCAGCGGTATTCTCTTGCTTCCTCTGTAAGTCGCGTTAATGGCTTAGCGATATCTGCAAACTTCTTAATAAACCTCCGGTAGTAAGTACATAGTCCAAGAAAACTTCTCACTTGATGTTTGTCAGTTGGTTTTGGCCATTCCTTAATGGAATCGATTTTTCCCTTATCCACGGCCACTCCTTCTTACTGACTATATGACCCAGATAATTGACTTTACCTTGAAATAGCTGGCACTTCTTGGGGTTTAGCATCAATTGGGCAGCTTTAAGTCGATTAAAAACGTTTTCTAAATTCCTCAAATGATCTTCGAATGTCTCCCCCAAGACGATTATGTCATCTAAATAAACCAGGCATGTTTTCCAAGATAACCCTCTCAACACATTTTCCATAAGCCTCTCAAATGTCGCAGGAGCATTACAGAGTCCAAATGGCATAACGTTGAATTGCCACAATCCAGATCCTGTGGTGAAGGCTGTCTTTTCTTTATCTACTGGGTCCATTTCTACCTGCCAGTATCCAGACTTCAAATCCAAAGTAGAAAACAATTTACTTCCAGCCAATGTGTCCAATGTGTCATCGATCCGAGGCAGAGGATAACTATCTTTCTTGGTAACGTTGTTCAGCAAACGGTAATCCACACAGAACCTCGTCGTTCCGTCTTTCTTCTTAACCAGGACCACCGGAGAGACCCATGGGCTCGTAGAAGGTTCTATCACCCCGTCTTTCTTCATTTCCTGAACAATCGTTTCAGCTTCCTCTCTTTTCGCCTGTGGTAATCGTCGAGCTGTTTGACGAATTGGCTTAGCATTACCAGTATCAATTTTATGCTTAACAACCGTAGTTCTTCCCGTCTTTCCTCCTTTCGGTACGAAAATATCACGATACTGCCGAAGAAATTCCCTTAATTTCCTTTTCTCCATCTGATTTAGAGACTGTCCTGCAACTGCAACCATTTGGTCGAATTTATCGTTGGAATTATCAGATGTTGTCGCCTGACGGATTATGGATGTCACAGGTACACAAGTTCCTACTTTTGTCTCTTTCTTTATGGTCACTGGGTAGTCGTTGACATTGATAAGTCTCACAGGAATTTCTTTAGCCGAAGTCACCAATTCCTTTCCAATTATGATTCCACGGCCAACCTCATCGTCGTGGTTCCAAGGCTCCATCATAACAGGTCTCCCTTCGTCTACAATTCCCTGTAGTCGCGCTACTATGATCGTTTCGCTTCTCGCAGGCACGACTGTATCTTCTGTAATGGCTGCTTGCACAGTGTTGTCATTATGTGGATGGAGAAATACCTCCTCGTTGCCAACTTTGATTACCTTATTCTTAAAATCCAATTGGAATCCATGCATATTCATTACGTCCATTCCTAATATAACATCCTCTTCGATGTCAGCAACTATAACAGTATGGACAAACTTTTCTGCCCCAATTCCCAATTGTACCTGGATTTCTCCATGAATGTTGGCATTTTCACCTGTAGCGGTCCGAAGTCGTAACCTCGTTGGTAACAGTTTCTTTCGGCTGTTTATAACTGTCGGGCGTATAATGGTTCTGGTCGCTCCGGTATCCACCAACAACGTATGTCTTTTACCATTTATTTCTCCATCTACATATACACTATCTTCACGACATTTCAAAGAAGCTATTAGTATAAGAGGGTCTTTGGAAAAGTTCCGGGTCGAAGCTGCTCCCCTAAAGCCGACTCGTTCTGGTTTTTCCGATGGTGAGTTTCTTGATTTTATGGTCTTCGTTTTCTTGCATGTCATGCTTTTTATCAAATTAAAGAGCTGGTCAAGTTTATCTTCATCTCCTTCCTCTTTTACAGTCCTAACTTTACTGTACCCGCCAGAGGCCTGCGTAGCTGACTCGTATTCGAGGGCGGCGGATAAGACATCAACCAGCGTCTTGTGACGAGCTAATCGTAGTGTTCTCTGCATTTCATGATCACGAAGACCATCAATAAACGTTTGAACGGCCAATTTTTCCATCATGTCTTCGGGAGCTGTTGGATAAGCATATCGTACTAATCTGGCAATATCTACTTCATATTCTTGAAGAGCCTCATCTTTCTTCTGTCTACGATTTTTAAGCTGCGACTGATATACATGCTCCAAATGTTCGTGGCCATATCGCATATTTAACCTCTTCTTCAGTTGTTCGAAATCATCGGTCTCCTCTACTGCTATGGTCTGAAGCACATCTAAGGCATCTCCTCGAAGAGCGATAGTCAGGTTTACCGCCTTTTCTTTTTCAGACCATCCATTTGCTCTTGCGGCTGATTCGAACTGTTTCATGTAGTTGTTCCATGACGATTTTCCATCGAAAGTTGGGACTTTCACATGGACAGAACCTCCACTTCCTTCAAATTTCGGCCGTGTTTTCCAACTTACATTTCGTCTCTTCTTCTTTTGTCTCCACTGTAATTGGATTGTTTCCTCTCTCTGCTGTCCCTGTTTCCTCCATCTTCCTTTCCATCTCTTTAATCTTTTCTTCGAAGGCCAACATATCGGCAGCAACTTGTTTTTTAACGAAGACACTCTATCGTCAAGAGCAGATATCTCTGAAGTGACTTTAGAGATGTTAGCAGAAACTTTGCTTTCCAGAGAAGAAATCTCGTTAGAAACTTTGCTTTCTAAAGAAGCGATGTTGCCGGATACTTTGTTCTCCAATGATGCGATGTCGCCGGAAACTTTGTTCTCTAATTTCGAAATCGACGAGATGACAGCATCTTCAAATATATAAGTCTCTGGATCTAGTCCTTCTTCTAGCAAAGCGTTCTTTAGTCGTTGGACTAACTCAGCCTTTTTTCCGGTAGAAGCTAATTCTCTGTCTTCGAGATGTCTTCTTAAATTAGTCACTGTCAGCTCATAAATCGTAGCCATTTTCACAATTTATTTTATATTCACTTGTATTATTATTATAAGTCTAATTTATGTTCGATCCCACTTCTGACACCATTTGTTGTGAATTTATTAATTGTTAAGTCTTTAATTTATAATGTCTTGTTCTTATCTTAATTCATTAAAAAGCACAATGACTGATATTTATTTATTTTCACTAAACATACATAATTTATTAAAAAGCGAACGTAACATTTTATCGCGAGCGCGTCGTCCGAATTAACTGTCCCTTCCAAATAAAGTTCCGTTATTATATACCAGTGCCGTTATCTCGAATAGTCTAAAACCTTCGATGGCGAAACGGTAAAGGCCAACTGGATTTCCCTCATATCGGTTCTGGAAGGTCGCTCAGGTAAATCGAGGCCTCTCGTAAACTCTACAACATATTAGATTAAAAACATGTTTTAAAGGTTAAAACTATGACTCATATTTTTACGTAACAATACACATTAGAGTATTTCTTGCAGATTTCCCCAATATTTAAGAGTTTACTATATATATATATATATATATATATATATATATATATATATATATATATATATCTCCCTTTATGATCCCAATCAAGGGTTTTAAAAGCACGTTCTAGGGCAGTTATAAAAAGCTTTGATGATAGTGTGTCACCCTGTCTGACACCTCTTTGAATTTTTATTTCGTTACTTTTGTGTAACTTTATTACGTTTGTCAAATTTCTATAAATATTGTATACTAATCTGGAGTAACGGCTATCAATGCGACTTTCATTTAATGCTTCAATTACACAATCTAGTTCTACCGAGTCAAACGCTTTTGTCAAAGCTGTTCAACAGTGCATAGATATTAATCATTCCATGTGTCAGTGTACATGTGTTTTTGGATTACAACAAACCCTTCGAGACTTAATCACACTTAATCGCCTTATCAAATTACTCAAAAAGAAAAATTTAGACATGAAAGACATCAGGATTATTAGCGTTCTTTATAATCAGATAACTGTGGTAAAGGAAACAAATTTTTTCAGAGCAAATACAGATTTAGGGGGTTGTCAGGCAGGGCTCTCTTCTGTCTCCAATTCTGTTCAATCAATACTCAGAGGAAATAATCTAGGAAGCACTAGAAGAAGTATGTAACTACAGTAATAAAAGTAAATAGTCGACCATATATAGTTCGTAAGAGATTGAAGCAAGAATAGGGCAGGCAAGAAATGCTTTCAACAAACTGAAAAAAGTATTATGTAGCAGAGACTTTACAGTCCCTTTAATAAGAATACTTCTGAGATGTTACGTGTTCTCCGTATTATTTTATGGGTTGGAGGGTTAGACATTAAGGAAAGAAGAATCAGGCAGATTTGAAACCTGATAATTATGGACCTACAGAAGAACATTATGAATAAGTTGGGTCGTTAGAGTCACGAATGTCGAGGTGTTGTAATGCTTGCTCATTTTCTTAGAGGAGATTACGCGTGAAGAAGAAAGAAAGTTAGTGGTAAATTAAATACCTAAATAATATTAGACCTAGATAATATAGACATAATATTGGCACTTAATGTTATGTCCCAGAGATGCCTAGGCATGAATCAAGACATGTATTTGTGCTTTGGTGACTATAATAAGAATAAATAAAGTTCTCAATGCCAATCTTATGAAATACTTACAGTTGTTCTGAAGCTATTTTCTTGTGGCATTTTAAAATAATTACTATTTAAATGGGAATAAGCCACAATTAAAGGTTAAAATACGTTTATTGACGTTTCAATTTCCACTTCGGAAATCGTTCTCAAAATACAAACATAAGTAAATTAAACAAATTTTGTTTTTTGTTACTTAGTGAAAAATTCTTCTAATAATTTAATTTTATCTGACTCATCTATATTGACAATTCAGACATACATTATACATATTAAAGTAGACGACTTTAAAATGATATTGCCAATATTGTTGAGTTGCGTTCCTGGGACGACTTTACTTATAAGATAGTTCATTCGATTACATGAAATCAACTTTAACTTGAGAATATCCGTCAGAAAAGATCATAACATGTAATTCGTCTTACAAATACATGCCATGATGACAGTAAAATTCTCCTGTTAGTGATTCCATAGTAAATTATGAGGGAAAAAACCTCATAATACTATCACGACATGGTAAGTATTTGATCGTGCATTTAGTTTACCTTCAATAAACACCAAATTCCGATTTTAAATGTTTGTTATTTAAAAAACATAAATGATGTTACTCTATATGTTACTGACTTACCAATACTGGTATTTTCCTTTTAATAACTTCCTCTTTCAATATGGGTAACCAGATCCTACTACATTCTGCCGAGGAATTCGCGACACAATTGGTCTCATTTAGCATAATTAGAGCCGCTTCTTTGATTTTTCTCTTTTTACCATCCGTTTCTTTTAGGACTATATTTGAATCTTGAACCCTATGTTCATTATCCCATGCGTGTTTACATATTTGAGATCTATCAAATTCTCTATTTTTAATATAGGATTGATGTTCACTTATTCTAACATTTAATGGCCTTGATGTTTCACCTAAATAAAACTGATCGCATTGACAAGGTATTTTATAAATGCAGTTCCTTGTCCTTTCTTGTTCATTGTTAGGTTTGGTTTTGGATAAAATAGATCTCAACGTGTTGGCAATATCATTTTAAAGTCGTCTACTTTAAAATGTATAATGTATGTCTGAATTGACAATATAGATGAGTCAGATAAAATTAAATTATTAGAGGAATTTTTCACTAAGTAACAAAAAACAATGTTTGTATTTTGAGAACGATTTCCGAAGTGGAACAAAGTGGAAATTGAAACGTCAATAAACGTATTTTAACCTTTAATTGTGGCTTATTCCCATTTAAATAGTAATTAAATACTTACAGGAAAAAAATATTGACCCAAAAGGTCAATCGTAACAATATTTAAAATATCTACTAGGTCAAAACTCTGAGATAGCGCG